>NW_015167084.1:153627-155550 GCF_001447785.1 Gekko japonicus
CAGCTTTATTTCTCCGGCTGGCAGGCCCCCAGAGAAAAACATTGCCCCCCCCTGAGAAAAAAGTTGTTAGCAACGGGCAGGGGTCGTTTCGTAGAAAAAGAGCTAGGGGGGACTCATTAGCATATGCCACACCCCCTGACATCACCGGAAGTGTGTCATAAGGCCACACCCCCTGACATCACTGGAAGTGTGTCATAAGGCCACACGCCCTGCCCCCAATGGTCCCGGCCGCCGCTGCCGGCCTTGCAGCTCCACTGCCGAGCCCCATGAGGGGCCCGGCGGTGGACCTGCAAGGCCGGCGGGAGTGCAAGGAAGCCCCGCGAAGGCCCTCCCTGGCCCCAGGCAGGCAGGGGTGGGGAGAGGCAGGGAGGAAGCAACTTACCCTTCCTCTTCTCCTGCCTCCTCCTGGCTGAATGAGGGCCGGAAGTGGGGCGGCCGAAAGCAGGGGGCGGGGCTTCGTCGTGTGCTCCGCCCCCCCATACCTCACCCGGGGGAACTGTGATCCCCCCCGATCCCCCCGAAATGACCTCTGGCTACGGGGCTGCCTGGAGGTGCTGGACCTGTTCAGTAAACCTACATGTATCCCAAGGAAGATGTGGGTTTCTCCGAACAGCACCCTCCTGGAATTTTTTCAAGTTAGGGAAATGGTGCAGGGGGAAAGCTGAGGCCCCTCTTCCATGCGCACCATGGTCCTGATCCTAGTAGGGCATTGCACACACAGGGACTGAGAACCCAGAGCTCAGATGTGATTGTGTTATGTCTGGCACTGGATGGGATCCCAGACCCAACCTGTGCTATCCTGAAATGGAGGGAAGAAGAGCCGGGGACGCCAGCAGAACAAATGGGGAATTGTACAGGGAGGCACAAAAGTGCATAGAGAGACCGAGCACTTTTCTTTTTTATAGGGCTCAGTACTTTAAAAATCTATGCAAACCAGATTACTTCAGACACGGGCTTCAGCTTCACTATTTTGTTAAACTGTGTAACAGTGGCTCAATAACTCAGACACCTGCCAGAGTAACAAAACAGCCAGGATACTTGGTCAGGTTCGTAGCACAGCCTACGAGGTGCTCCGCTTAACAACATGTGGAGAGGTCTTAGTGAGTCAGCACGCTGGCAATTTAGTGCCATCGCTGTGCAATTTATCTTGGAAAGCCTAGGTCGCTTTTACTGTTTCCGTGTCAAGAGACAGACTTAATTTAAAGGCTTTCCATGAGAAAGCATGAAAAGGGTTTACAAAAGGTTTTAAGTCTCATTTCCCTTTTTAAAACAGCAACTTGAGTACCACCACCGAGTTAAAAAGACAAATAAAACTGTACATCAGAAACAGGGTTCTGGAGCCACAAGAAACAGGACCCGCAATACTCATGGGGTTGGTGTATTCCCCACGGCTCCCGGGCTGCCAAGCCTTCTCCCCGCCACCCACAACGACAACAGTGGCAAGCCCTGTGTGGCTGTGAGCTGTCAGGTCCACCAGGCTTCTCCCCCCCACCACCACCGCGGCAACAACTGGCTCAGCTCCTGGTTGCGGGCCTGTCAGGCTTCTCTCCCCCCCCGTCTCCGACAGTGGCAACGGCTGTGGCTCCTAGCCGTCACCCCCACCGCCAAGGCTTCTCCACCCCCGCTGCCACCGCCAGGACCAACCGCGGTGAACCCTGCGTGGCTCTGCCACAGATCCCAGGGGTAAGTGTGTTCTCTGCGCATGTGCAGGGAATGCTTTTTTACTTTGGGGGGGATTTAAGTATCCCCCCTATAGTTTTTTAAACTTTTCAGATTTTTCTGCACACCTGGGGACTGCCCCAAGTGTGAAGGAAAATCTCTCTGCCCCCTATGTGCCCCCGATGTGTGGATTTAGATATCCGCACAGAGGGGGCAACTTGGCTATTAGATATATAGACAAGGGGCGGACCCGCGGTACTCTCG
>NW_015167084.1:155712-172901 GCF_001447785.1 Gekko japonicus
CTGGGCCCGCTTTGCCCGCCGCCCTGTCCAGCCGCACAAGCGCCGCCCGCCTCGCCTCGCTCGCCGGGCCAGAGCGCCTCCTCAGGACGAGTTGTCTCACGCCGGGGCCCGCCGGATCGCAGCCGAGGAGGAGGAGGCTGGACTCCTCCCACCCGCAGCCCGCGGGCGCCTCAGAGCGACCGACCCCCCTTCCCTCCACCTGGGTCAGGGGCCCTGCTGCGCCCTCCCACCGCCTCACGGGCTCTCCTCCTCAGAGCTGCTCCCGTGGCCTCTGCCTCGTCCGACGACGGGCGGGTCGGTGGCTTCCGGGGGGCATTTCAAGGACCCCCCAGGGGCGGTGGCGGCAGCTCCTTCTTCTTCTTCTGCCGGGGGGGCGCTTGCCCTCCTCCAGGGCCGCGCTGCCTGACAGCGGAACTCCAGGCTGGTCTCCCCCACCCCCCAGCCGAAGAGAGGCCCGAGCGGCTGCAGCCGCCCGGGCCTCGCTGCCCCCCCCCAAGCGGCGGCTAGGCTGGCTGCAGGGCATTCCCTGCGCATGCGCAGGAAACGCTGTCAGTTTTGGGGGGATTTAAATATCCCCCCAATATTTTGGGGTTTTTTTACATTTTTGTGCACACCTGGGGACCGCCCCACGTGTGCACAAAACTCTCCCTCCCCCCCCCAGCTGCCCCCGGTGCGCAGATTTAAGCATCCACACACCAGGGGGCGACTTCAGATTAGTATATAGATAATGCACGGTTGTTCTGTACTGCTTTAAACAAGACATAGCCATTTAAAGCATACTCTCCAATAGGGTGAGGCGAGAATTACCCTGGTAAGACCAGAGGTATACCAACTACACTTGTATTATCAGGTCTTCCTAAAACTCTCAGTATGAACCTGAAAGGACTGTAGCCTCCTCCTCTGTTTCACAATTCTGAGCCAGAATAAAGAACAACACCTCATTCACTATTCAAGTGGGAGACAAGAATACGTATCGGTTTTAGTTAATTTATTTCTGGCCAGTCATTCTGTATAGGAATACTTGCTTTGTATTTCCTCCACTGCAAACACCACGCAACGTAGCACAGCACAGCCTTCTGCGTCGCACACTGTGCCAGTTATTAATATGGACAAATACATATGAGACCACCTAAGTTCCATCATTGCTCTCATAACACTACTCTATCAGTCTGAGCTACATTTTCTTTTGCTGTTGAGTCACAGCACACTTATGGCAATCCCACAGGGTTTTCAAGAGAAGAGACATTCAGAGGTGGTTTGCCATGCCCTGCCTCTGCGTAGCGACCCTGGTATTCCTTGGGGGTCTCCCATCCAAATACCAACCAGGGCAGACCCTGCTTAGCTTCTGAGATCTGAGATCTGGGCTATCCAAGTCAGAGCAAGCTACGTTCTACTGACCTACAATGACCGGCTAAATTCTAACACCTGTAGGTTTGTTTTAATTATAGCTTAAAACAAGACAATGGACTAATCTATCCCCGGTTTTTATTTTAATCACAAGCCTGATTTCCTTGCTGCTACAGCTACACTTTGATTCTAAAACTGTGACATCATTGATGTTGCAGGAAGAACCTGTGATGTCATGCACCTCTGTGTTCAGTAGTTAAAGCCAGGGCTTTTTTTGGTAGAAAAAGCCCAGCAGGAACTCAGTAGCATAACAGGCCACACCCAACATCAGAAACTCATTAGCATATTAGGCCACACCCCTGACAGTACAGTGCATTAGCATATTAGGCCACACCCCGTGCCTTCCCTTGGCTTGCTTGGGTGCCCTGTGGCTGCGGGGAGCCCGGGTAAGCCGCCCCTTGGACAGGCTGTAGAAGCATTTAAATGCCCCCCCAATCCTTCCAGCCCCCCCCCCCCGGCCTGCCCGCCTTGGAGTCGCGGGGGGGGCGCTCTCCAGGCCTTCTCTCTGTAGCCACGCATGCAGAGGTTTGGGCTGTAGTGGGCATGGCCAACTCTGAAGCCAGCCGGAACTCCGTTCCTGTGCGTTCCTGCCCCAAAATAACCCTGGTTGAAGTTAACCTTCGTCTTTAAGTCAAGAGGTACTTACTTACCAGGCCCAAAACTGTGACAAGGCAGCTCTGCAAGTTCTGAGCCGTGCTTTCTAGGCTGGAACGTTACAAGCAGCCGGCCATACAACCCCGTTCTCTGACTGGCTATTTCAAGCTTCAGCAAGCAGACTCCTCTGCGTTGCAGTTCTTTCAGGGAGAGACTTTCCTGCCAGGCCCTGGAAAGAAGGGAAATACAATTCAGTGGCTGGTAAGTGAGGAACTATTAAAAAGTTTGCCCCTCTCCTCAAAGAAAGTGAGAGGAGAAATGCCAAGGGTGATGCTGATGAGGATGACTGCTACAACAAAACTGTCCAGGACACGCAAAAATGTTAAAATAATGTAGGAATGTTCTCAAGTTTTGGGAGACACAGAGAAACCGATCAATTTCTTGACTTATTTGGGGGGGGGGGTCCTTGCAGGACCCTTTACAAGTTTACCAATTTACTGTTTATCTACCCAGTGGTATCTAGTATATGGTGAAGAGGAAGACTACACAGAGCCCCATACCACACCATGGTCATGTCCATTACGAGAGTGCTCCCCCTCTTCGCTGTAGCTCCCTAGAGTTAAGGGAACCAGAGATGCAATTAGAAAATTAATACCTTAGCCTCATAGTTTTATATCAACCTCAGTAATCTGGAAAGGAAAGTGGGTTGCTACCATGCTAGATCCACACACACACACACCCCGCTTTACTTTCAGCTCCACTTCAGTAACAGCTGAAGCATATGGAGCAGAGGTCCATCGGTGGCTATTAGCCACAAGGTATACATAGGGAATCCGGGGCAAGTGATGCTCTGGTCAACCACTAAGATGGACTGGGGGTCAGTGTGGAAAGGGGGGGGGCACCGAGATGGGTCAGTGCTGAGGGCACCCGTGAGCCTTCATCCGCCCCTGAATATCAATATCTGTTTTTACCCTCTTTTGTTGTTGTTTTTGTTTTGGGGGGCAGTCTCATCTATAATGCTAATTTTAAAAAAAGAAGCAAATCCACCTATTTTTCAATTTAAAAAACCTGTGCCATAGGTTCGCCACCACTGCCATAGACTGTACAAACTAAGCTTCTCACCCTTTCCCCAATTTTGTGGTGCCCCCTTTGGCCCTGGCGCCCTAAGCACCTGCTTAGTCTGCTTCATGGTGAATCTGCCCCTGGCTGCAAGGCATGAACAAAATATAACCCACAGGTTTTTTAATTGAAAAATATGCGGATTTGCTTTTTTATAAACATTATAGATGAGACTGCCCCCCCAAAACAACAACAACAACAACAAAAGGGGGGGGGGAAACAGATATTGATATGCAGGGGCGGATGAAGGCTCACCAGCACTGACCCATCTCGGTGCCCCCCCCTCCTTTCCACACTGACCCCCAGTCCATTTGAGTCGTTGACCTGCCTGGCCAGATCTACAATGCAGGGTGCAGCCATACAAAATTTTACTCATAGGATAACACCATAGACTGTGCAAACAAAGCTTTTCACCCTTTCCCCAACTTTGTGGTGCCCCCTGTGGCCCTGGTGCCCTAAACAGGTGCTTAGTCTGCTTCAACTGCAGAACCTTGCCTGCCCATTGTTTCCTTCTGAATCCAGGTTCCTATGGTGGAATAGAGACTGGTGGTAAAGTCACAGTCTTAGTGTATGAAGGGAGATGGCAAAACTTAAGATTAGAGGCAAGGGTGCTACAAGTCAGTGTATGAGGCAGTTGTATGTATCATGGCTGATGAAACGCCTGAGATCAGAGCAGACGGCAGTCATAATAACAAGTGGCTAGCACCAGGGGCGGATTAAGGCTCACCGGTGCCCTCAGCACTGACCCATCTCGGTGCCCCCCCCTCCTTTCCACACTGACCCCCAGTCCATTTGAGTCGTTGACCTGCCTGGCCAGATCTACAATGCAGGGTGCAGCCATACAAAATTTTACTCATAGGATAACACCATAGACTGTGCAAACGAAGCTTTTCACCCCTTTCCCCGACTTTGTGGTGCCCCCTGTGGCCCTGGCGCCCTAAGCACCTGCCTCAGTCTGCTTCATGGTGAATCTGCCCTTGGCTGCAAGGCATGAACAAAATACAACCCACGGGTTTTGCTCACGCCCCTGGCGGCTCTCCGACATCGGACGTTTTCTAGCTCTGTGTGGCTCTGGACATTCAAGCGAGCCCTGCCCTGCTGCCCGGGGCCCGCCGGCGGTACCTGGCTTGCGAGATCTCGGCCTCTCTTTCCTCTTGCAGCAGCTCCAGCTGCCGAGAGACGAAGCCCTCGACGAGGGTCCCCATCGCGACGTCTCCAGCGGGGAGAAGAAACGACCCCGAGAGGAGGAGGAGGAGGAGGACGCCGCGGCGGCCCGTTCCTGCCCGGCCCGTGTTTCCTGCCGGCCCTAGTACGCCGCGACTCCTCCTCCCCCGTGCCGTGTGACACTTCCGTTTCCGTTGCTAGGACGGGGAAGAAGGGGAGGCGGCGATGGCGCTGGCGGGGATGGCGGCTTCGTGTGGGCGCGCTTGGAGTCGAGCGGGAAGAGGTGAGACGGCGGGCAGGGCGGCTGGCTGGCTCCCCCCACCCCAATGTGGCCGGGGCCTGGTCACTGCTCGGGGTTGCGGTTCGGTTCTCTGCCTGGGGACTTTTTTATCGCGTCTGCCGCCCCCTCTACGTTGCTGTTCGGTCTTGCTGGCGTCCTGTCCGGCAGGACCCCTTTTTTTTTTTTTTTTTTAAGTTCTGCTTCCAGTTTTTTTTCCTCCTGCGAGCTTGGGCCTGCAACGCTTTGCTGTTCTCCCTTCCTCCCGTTTGTTCCTCGTTTTTCCTTTTTAAAAATTTTATTTTAATCATGGAAGATTTTTTATTATTTTTCAAACAAAAACCATGCATACATATATGAGCAGGGGCGGGTGAAGGCTCACTGGTGCCCTAAGCACTGACCAATCTTGGTGCCTCCCCCTTCCCTCCTTTTGCGCACCACTCAACTGAACATGCTTCATTTTTGACGTTTACAGGGGGCTGAAATTAAAAAGGGGGCAGAGAGGGTCATTGAAATGACTGTCATCATGACGACTGAATTTGGCTCCATCATTTTACTTTTAAACATAGCCTATGACCCTGCACCTCGCCAACAAAAAACAGAAGATAACCCTAGGGTGCACCATGATCAATTTGCACTAGACCTTCCAGCCTGCAGTTCAGTGTTACATTAGGTAAAGGTTTCCCTTGCTTGAGAGCCAGTCGGATCCTACTCTAGGGATGCGGCGCTTATCTCCGTTTCCAAGCCGAATAGCCAGCGCTGTCCGAAGACTTCTCTGTGGCTGTGTGGCCAACATGACTAGACGCCAAGGCGCACGGAATGCTGTTCCCTTCCCTCCGAAGCGGTACCTATTTATCGACTTGCAATTTCTTGCTTTCGAACTGCTAGGTTGGCAGGAGCTGGGCCAACAAAGGGGAGCTCACTCCGTCACGCAGCACTCGAGTCTCGAACTGCTGAACTACTGACCTTTCAGTCTGCAGTTCAGCATGTTAAACACTTGAGCCACCGCAGCTACCTCATACATACATACAAACCTGCATATTGTGCTTACTATCATAATACATTAGCTGTTTAAGCAACCTCTAAGTATTACACTACTGTTTTTCTATAAAATTGTCTCAATAGGCTAACAAGTTTTCTAAGAGTTACTTTCTTGTCTAAGCAATCTACAGTCATTTAGTTATTGTTCCCCCAACATCTAAAATCCTTACACCAGATTGCATGCAATACATCTATTGCTTTTCTATGCTCAAACTTAATGCAAAACAGAAATACAAAGGTCTTCTTCCAGTTTTAATTTACAATTCGTTATATAATTTTCAATATCATCTCCACAAATCCCCATCAAATTATTTATAAGTTATGATCCCTTATTTAAATCTAATTGCCCCTCAATATTATAAGCATCAAATAAATGCTACATAGTTAAGAACATAAGAGAAGGCAATGTTGGATCAGGCCAATGGCCCATCCCATCCAACACTCTGTGTCACACAGTGGCCAGAAATACCAGGTACCATCAGGAGGTCCACCAGTGGGGCCAGGACATTAGAAGCCCTCCCACTGTTGACCCCCCCCCAAGCACCAAGAAGACAGAGCATCACTTGCCCATGGGTTGTTCCAGGCAAGAGACGGGCAGGGGCGGTTTGCTATCGCCTTCCTCTGCACAGCAACCCCAGTCTTCCCTGGTGGGCTTCCATCCCAGTACTAACTGGCCACTCTGGTTTAGCTCCCAAGCTAAATCTGTAGCCTACATGAATAAATGTTGATATCTGTCCCTCAGCTTCCACTTCCTCCCATATTGTCTAGAGGTAGCCTACTTACAATTCCAAAAGTGCTTTCTGCTAACTGCGGTATTCGAGACTTTCTTATAATTTTTTTTTTACTACCCACAGGAGTATCTAATTTAAAAAATCCCTTTATAATAATAATACTTTTGATTTATTAATCGCTCTTTCCTACACACCTGTGGGCTCAGAGCGATTTTACAGTTACTCTTTGACAGTTGGACTAACAATGTTCGTGGAGATAGGGAAGACAACATACAGCATTTTAATTACACACACATTGCAGCTAGCCGGGGCTTCATCTGTGGGCTGGATCGGTCGTGTTCCGACGGCATGTATTCTTGTCGGCTGGCTGATGACATCAGGGCTTCTTGATGTCGTGCTGCCACACTGCCACCGCCTGGCCGACTCGCTCCACTGCAGGGAAGCCAACACAGCTCTTTCATCTTTCCGATCTCGCCGCGCCTCAGAAGTCGCACTCGGCAGCTAACACCTTCCCGAAGGGAGGGGTGTGCCCACCCCCTTGCGGGTGGTCCCCAATTTATCTACTCGCCGAAGCTTTCGAATCGCTGGGTAGACAATGAGCTAGAACAAGGCTTGGTTGCTCAAACCAGCATGGGGCTAGAACTGCCAAAGCTTGGCAGTTCAGGTGTTATCGTTAAGCCAGGGGAAAATCCCCTGTGCCACCGCTCCCTATAAACAAAAAGATGAGTCAGGAAACCATAATTTCTGAGCTTTGGGTGACCTGTGCTGATCTCGTATGGACCAAAACAGGCAGCAAGAAGATTTCTGTATAACTGTGGGGAAACTCCAGGTGTGCAGAAAAATAATGGGTTTCCAAATTAGCCCCTCAAAAAGGACACTTGTACTGATAGCAATCATGTAGCTAAGTCCTGTCTGCCTAGTGGCCATTAGAAAGCAGAGGAATTTTAGTCAATAAGAGGATTTCTTATGCATTAGCACCTGTTGCCTCTAATACCAGATTTCATGGTTGATTGTGTATTCTTGGGGAAGTGAAACAAACCCAGCCATAGACAAGGTAGGGGTTTTTGCACACTAGAACAGGGATGAACCTGTGTCCGTCTCTCCCCCCCCGTTCCCACTGCTGTTCAGCTGGGTATTGGGAGAAAAATGGTGTGTGGTTGCTAGCCATGTGATGGTGTCACTTCTGGTGTTGCTTCGCTGACAAAGCTTAAGCATTTGGCCAAAACTCTGGTTAAACCATAAACATTTGGACAAGTTCTAGAGCATTGCCGGTGATGCAAGAATGTCACTTTTGGTTGCGTTGTGAGTGATGTCATTGTGTCGCCAGCTAGAATGGCCCCACCACTGGTGAGTCTCCTGTTGGTTGACAGGGTGGCAACCCTAAACTTGAAGGATACTCCAGGTATGCAGAAAAGATGTTAGTTTGTATATATTTTTTTAAAAAAACAATCCCACAGTGTCTTAATATATACCCATTGCCATTGTAGTGTTGATTAGGGAAAAAGAAAACCGTGGAAGATAGAAGAGGTAAATTTGCCTGCTCAAACAGTGAAGTGTTTCTAGTATCTTGGAGGAAGAGATTTGGGTTTGGCGGGGAAGGCTAGAATTTCCCAGCATTTCATATGCAACTCCCTTTGGGCTCCAAGGTAATAAACCTTAAATCTCAGCAATTTGGTGAAGTGTACAATACGTTTTGCATTTGGAAACATGCATCCATACGCAGACCACAGCTAAAGATAGGTTTGAACCAGCTTACTTTTCCTCTGCTTATTAGCTTTGCCTAATCTCCTTAAACCAGCTATAGTTTTCATCACTGGAGCATCACGTAAATGATTAAGAAAGCTCCTACTATTAAAATGTATGATCTTTTAAGCATTTGTGGTAATGCAACTGACATGTTTGTATGTACTGAGGACAGGTAGGGAACACCAGCATCCACGGTTTCTACAAAGCAGCTGCTTAAAGGTGCTATTCAGAGTAACTTGTTCAGTTTACCTTCTGCACTTTTGTATTAACTCTCCTATAAATAATTACTCTGAACACGTTGTCTTTCCCTGCGAGGAAAGTAAATTCAATACTGTGATTGCAAAAATGTGATTAAACTAATAAGCTGTTAGATTCAGCTTCCAAGAGGGGATTTTCACTATTAATTTGGTCAAGTTAATGATCATCATTTTTCACTCTATTCTCATTATTTCTGCTGGTTGTTACTTTGTCACTACAGTAGATTTTGGAACACTGTTTTAATCTTAAAATTTTCCGACCATTTCAGATAGAAAAGCTGAAACACTGGATGGATTATTAGAACCAAGCCCCAATTCCTGCAACATAATGCTCAGCCCACTTTTCTTTTTCTACTCCTTTTACATCTCACATGAATGGGGACTATTTTGAGCCTGAATTGGTGTCTGTTTATATTTGTGTTCAGACTAAATAGGTGTTTTAAAGAAGTGAGAACAATATAAATCCATCCACCTTTATTTTCTGCTCTATTGCCTTTCCTATTCATTCTGGATTTGGTAAAGCTCAGTATTAAAACAATGAGGATGATTTCAGTGTGACCCTTTCATTCTTTCTGTTTTAGCCTCTCTGTTGTGGTCTACGGTTCGAAAAAGTTCACAGAGTGCTTCAGTACAGCAAGGGTAAGAGCGACATATTGAAGTGTGTGTGTGCCTTTTTCACTTCCATAATCCTGCACTTCCTTTCTTTTCTTAGTTCCAGTGACCACAATGCTATTAAGTTCAGCATTCAGGTTAATGGAAAGTTACCCCTAAAGTCCAGAACTGTAAGGGTTGGTTTCAAAAGAGGGAACTTTACAAAAATGAGGGGAATAGTTAAAAGGAAGCTGAAAAGGAAACACAAGGCCCCGGTCACACGGAAGGTTTTGGCCCGGGAGAGGGACGGATCGGGGGCGCAGCAAACGGGCACGATCTCACCGCAGCATCTGGGAAGCGGTGCACACCCGTCCCAAATCCGGCCCTTCAGGCCGAAAACCCACAGTAAAAAAGAACCACCCCCAGAGGTGGATTTACCGGGAATGCCGCATCAAGCGCGGCCGTGGGATCGCAAAATTCCCCCCCCCCTTTTTTGGCATACCCTTATTCTGAAACTCTCACTCTAGGGAGATTCATCTGTCACCTTCTGTTGCTGTCTTTTGCTGGTGGGTGAAGACTTGTTTGTTTCATTTGGCATTGCTTCAATGATCCCTCCTTCCTAACCAATGTCTTTTGTGTTCTGTAATGTTACTTATGTATTTTAACTGTTTTGTCTGTGTTTTAACTCCATTTTTGAATTCTTTAAAAACTGTTTTAATGATATGAGTTCATGGGGGTTGGTTTTCATGGTGTAATAATGTAATTTTATAATGCATGTTTTAGATTTGTTTGCCTCGGCAGCCCTTGGAAAGGCAGAAAGGAGGGATATAGATGCTGTAAATAAATCAAGAAGCTCTGCTGGTGGTGATTTCCCTCTAAGACTGCCCACAGTAGACCCAGTCCTGAGGCACAGTCTAGGGTTGCCAGCTCCAGGCTGGGGAAAACCTGGAGATTTGGGGGAGAGTGGGGTTTTGGGCATGCCATAGAGCCCACCCTCCAAAGCAGCCCTTTTCTCCGGGGGAAGTGATCTTTGTTCTCTGGAGATCAGTTGCAATAGCAGGAGATCTCCAGGTACCACCTGGAGGCTGGCAACCCTAGCACCCGAGTTTACTTGATTAGAAGATTCTCCCACGCCACACTGGGCTGTTTGAATCCTGACATGGCCCCAGCTCTGTTTTGCCATGTTGGGTGAGCACCAGAAAGGGCCAACCGCTGATGCACTATTTTCAGGAAGGGAGTCTGAAGATCTGAATCAAATTGAGGTTTTGAGAGATGGAGTTCTAGACCTGTTGTGGAAGTTAAAAGCTATTGAGTCTCCAGGTTCTGATGGCGTACACCCAAGAGTTCTTCGGGAACTGAAATGTGAGATAGCAACTAACCCTTATATGTAACCTATCATTAAATTCAGCGAACTGGAAAACAATGCCCCCCAAACTACTTGTCTAAGGCATGACATACCACAGTGGAGAAAGTAGACAAAGGTAGTGCAGTAAAAGCAAGATGATACATACGATAAGCACTGCAATACAGAATCCTGTTTGATCATAAAAGCAACCTCCTGACCTGTTCCATTACATTACAGTTCTAATCCCTTTATTTTGGAATTCTTTGAGAAAGTGAACAATCACATAGACAGCGGTGGCCCGGTAGACATTACGTACTTGGACGTTCAAAAGGCTTTTGACAAGGTACCTCACCAAAGACTCCTGAGTGAACTTCGTAGTCGTGGGATGAATGACCCCTGCTGACACTCAAGCGGCCAGTAAGTTGCTGAAGTCCATCTCTGCCCAAGACAAACAGAGCTAGTCGAAGCGCTGCTCCTCCTCATTCCAAACCACAAGTCATGCCTTGGAGATATAAATCCTCATGCCCTTGCAATACCTATCAATGCAAGCTTGCTTTCCCCCTCAGGTACTGTGATTATTCAAAAATGATCTGGAACTAGGGTTGAGGAGTGTAGTAGCCAAGTTTGCAGAAGATGCAGAATCATTCAGGGTGGTGAAAACCAAGGCTGACAGTGAAGAGGGGGGGGGGGGAATTGTTGCTCTCCTGCTGTCTGGTGGGGGGGAAGAGCTGTAAACTCAATTATGCATTGAAAATAAAAATAAAAAATTTACAACTTTCAGACCACGGTGGGCCATCCTGAAAAGCTGCATTCCTGGTTCCGGTACTGTGATTATTCAAAAATGATCTGGGACTAGGGTTGAGGAGTATAGTGGCCAAGTTTGCAGATGATACAGAAAAGCTGCATTCCTGGTTCCTGGATTTTCGGAAGGTTTGCCAACTTCCCACACAAGTCAAGCAAATGTTGTTTCATGTGTAGCACAGGTTGCTGAGTGGAAAGAAGGAACATGTGGCTCGTATTAAAGGTCAATGATGAAGGAGGGGCTCTGGGGAAGGGAGCGCCGTTGGTGCAGGGCAGGCGCTGGGGCAGCCAAGCACACAGCAGGACCTTCAGTAACAGTCAGGGTGGACTGGCCCTTTAACTGCTTGGGAAAGTTCCCGGAGGGCCCCTTTTCTGGAGGGTTGGGGGCAGGAAGCTGAGCCCCGTGGCCCCTCACCTTGGATCTGGACCACAGCAACCATAGCAGGGGTGGGGGAAGAAGAAGAAGGAAGAAGAAAGAAGAAGGGAGAAGGAGAAGAAGGAGAAGAAGAAGATGAGGAAGAAGAGGAAGAGGAGGAGGAGATTGGATTTATACCCCGCCCTTCAGTTGGAGTCTCAGAGCAGCTTACAAACTCCTTTCCCTTCCCCTCCCCACAGCAGACACCCTATGAGCAATGCTCCCTCTAAGCCATGGAGTCTTGTGAGCAAAAATTCTACTTTGTGAGCTACTCTAAGGAGTTTGTAAGCCGCTCTGAGACTCCAAGTGAAGGGCGGGGTATAAATCCAATCTCTTCTCTTCTTCTTCTAAAACGTCTGATATAATAATGCCCCTGTATAGCTCTATGGTGATGTAGAATACTGTGTACAGTTCTGGTCCCTGTATCTCAAAATGCTCAAAAAGAGTTGGCAGTTTTCCCCTTTCCTCCAAAAATTCTAGAACTTGAGGGCATTCGTTGAAGCTGATGGGCAGTAGATTCAAGATAGACAAAGGGAAATACTTCTTTACACAGCGAGTGATTAAAATGTGGAATTTGCTGCCGGAGGACGTCGTGATGGCCACAGGAATAAACAGCTTTAAAAGGGTTTTAGATTAATGGAGAATAGGGCCGTCAATGGCTACTAGCAAGGGAGATTGAGGTACTAATCCACATTCAGAGGCACTGAACCTTTGAATCCCGGTATCAAGAGGCAACATCGGGGGAGGCCTCAGCCTCTATGCCCTCCAGAGGAACTGGTTAGCCACCGTGTGAGACAGGATGCTGGACTAGATGGACCATTGGTCTGGTACAGCAGGGCTGTTCTTAATGTTCTTGTGGTCATGGTCTTGTAGGGTAGTATTCTGACCCTAGAAGCAGGTATGTTTGGATGATAAAGAGCACATCTTCACAGGCGTTTCCTGTGCTTCTAAGCTAGTCCTAAACAGGAATTATGTGAAGTGTCCAAGACTCTTTTCCCGTCAGCATTTCCATGAGGCAGGCCTCTTAGGAAGCGGGTCAATGCTTCCCTGTTCTTCCATCCAGAGAATAGCAAATGTTTTTATTTTCTCGAGTCCATACCTAATTCCCCTTTTGCTCTGCTTTGCTGATTTATCCTGTCACTAACTAATATGGTTGGATTGTTGCTGGCATCATTAATACTTCTTTATATCAGCGTTAGGCGCTGCGGTGGCTCAAGTGGTTAAGACGCTGAACTGCAGGCTGTGGAAAGTCAGTAGTTCAGCAGTTCGAGACCCGAGTGTGCCGCATGACGGAGTGAGCTCCCGACTCTAGTTCCAGCTCCTGCCAACCTAGCAGTTCGAAAGCAAGAAATTGCAAGTAGATAAATAAGTACGACTTTGGTGGGAAGGTCACAGCATTCCATGCGCCTTGGTGTTTAGTCATGCCGGCCACATGACCACGGAAATGTCTTCGGACAGGGCTGGCTCTTCGGCTTGGAAACGGAGATGAGCACCGCAACCCTAGAGTCGGATTCGAGTGGCTTTCGAGCAAGGGAACCTTTACCTTTTTATAAATACCTGAGCTGGTTAATAATTGGTGCTATCCTCTGACAGGTCCATCAAATGAGAATTTGCAGCAGTCAGTTTCTTGCACCTTCTCAAGCTTCTGGATAGCTGAAGCAAGCAGTGTATTTCAAATGTTCTTACGCCTGGACAGATATAGGGCACAGGTTTCTACAGTTTGTGTAGACATAAAGAGGTCCACTCGGAGTGACAGAATGTTGATGGATGCCCATAGAAGTACATCTTAGAGGGCTCGTTCATGAGTTTTATGTCAGCAGCAGAGGGTCTCACTGCATCCCTGGCAAAGCTATTTTGTCACAGCTGTCACTGAGCTAGAAACTTGACATTTCTAGGAGGTAAGATAAGGTAAAACTGGATGCTTGGAAGCCACTTCAGCTTAGAAATTGGCAGTCAGCTGCTTGTATGGTTATGACAGCTTCCATGAATTATACTTGTTAGGGAGGACGCCCCTTAGGGGACACTTGTGCTTCCCAAGGTTAAAGCATCCAGTTTATTGGAGGGAGGGGAGGGTAGAGAAGAAGAATCCTTTCCCTAAAATAGATGGGGAGGGGAGAATGGAAGAGTATAAAGGAAGACACATAAGGAAATACATAGGATGCTTCTAACAAATATCTCTTTTTCGTTCCATGAACTAAATCTGTATCAGGCATGAGGTTATTCCTCTCTTACTTCTCAAAGGCAACAAGAGAATATGGCTTTGTCGGAAAGAAATAGCGGTTCCTTCCTTCTCCCCAGACAGCTCCACCGGCACTCTTTATATCCAGTGCCAAAGTATTGCCCCTTCTTGAGATATCAAGAGGTGGCTCAGGGTTCCTTGACTCCTGGCTTCTACTTCCTGTTGGTAGACACTGATCCCACACACGGATCACCCCTGGGCAGCTGATGATCTGGTGCAGAAAACGTGTCTTGATTTTGTATAACAGAGTTAACGTGGGATAATTTTTCAAAGACATGAATCCAGTTGTGCTTGAGTTTAAATGTTCATGGTTAATCTAGTTCACTTTATCTCATAAACAGGTAGCTAATCATGGAAGCTACAATAGGATTAGAGAACTAATGTTTGTATGTTGTTGTTGTTCAGCCGCACAGTCGAGTCCGACTCTTCGCGACTCCATGGACCAGATCACGCCAGGCCCTCCTGTCTTCTGCCATCCTCTGAAGTTTGCTCAACTTCATGTTCGTTGCATTGGTGACACTGTCTAACCATCTCATCCTTTGCCATCCCCGTCTTCTTTGACCTTCAATCTTTCCCAGCATCAGGGTCTTCTCCAGTGAGTGCTCCCTTCTCATTGGGTGGCCAAAGTATTTGAGCTTCAGTTTCATTATCTGGCCTTCCAGGGAACAGTCAGGGTTGATTTCTTTGAGGATTGACTGATTTGTTCTTCTTGCAGTCCAAGGGACTCTCAAGAGTCTCCTCCAGCACCATAGTTCAAAAGAATCTATTCTTCGGCGCTCGGCCTTCCTTATAGTCCAACTCTCACAGCCATACATGACTACTGGGAATACCATTGCTTTGACCATGCGGACTTTTGTTAGGTTTTGTATACTGTTTTTGAAAAGTTCAGCCAAAGTGCACTAGGTGAGTTTCACTTGTCCTGAAAACAACATTCAACTCTCCAATCCAAGCGGGCATAAGAATCTTCTGTATGCCTGCTATGCAACAGAGTGGGAAAATAGCCAGCATGGCTGTCGTACAGTCACAGGGTCATTGAAACGTATCCCATGGTATAGCCTTCCAATACCTGCTATTTCAGTAGAGGGGGCTTACATGTCTGAATAGTTTCCCATGTCAAACTCCCTGATCATATCCACAGTAAAGGTTCTTAATTTAGCTTAATCTCCGACATCCTATCTTTTTATGTCACTGGAGTTTTATGCTGGATAGCTTTCAAGCATGCAGCTTCTAGCTTGTTTTCAGGTCTGTGCCACATGTGAGAATGTATACTTGAGCTTTAGACTCCTGGTATTTCTACTGAAACCCAAGAATCGTTTTCAGTTTTGAAATACATGTAACAAGCAGGGGCTAGCAAGGAATTATGGGAGGGCTTCTGAGCCCTTACAAACTTGTGCAGGTGGATTCCTCTCTGAGCACTCAAGGGCACAAGCAGGCTCTTTTCCCTTCCCTTTTCCTTTAAATGATACTCAGTTGATCTCAACAGTCCATCCCTTTTGGATCATAAGGGTTTTCCCCCTTTTTAACTTGATTAAGTTTTCTGCATACGAGTCCCCCCAAGTAGGTAGA
The DNA here is from genome assembly GCF_001447785.1 of Gekko japonicus. Lineage (NCBI taxonomy): Eukaryota > Metazoa > Chordata > Lepidosauria > Squamata > Gekkonidae > Gekko > Gekko japonicus. Next base: position 171,006 of record NW_015167084.1, read on the forward strand.
GACTTCCACCTTGCCTTTGGGTGGCTTTCATTATCCACACAGAAGTTGACCAGTAAACTCATGAGAAACTATGAAGAAGAAGAGATTGGATTTATACCCCGTCCTTCACTCAAGAGTCTCAGAGCGGCTTACAAACTCCTTCCCCTCTCCACAACAGACACCCTGTGAGGTAGGCGGGGCGGAGAGAGCTCTTTCCAGAACTGTTCGTGAGAGAACAGCTCTGACAGAACTATGGCTTGCCCAAGGTCATCCAGCAGCTGCAAGTGGAGGCGTGGGGAATCAAACCCCACTACACCAGCATAAACCACAAGGATCATCCCATTCATAAGCCCCATCGAAATTAATTTACTCTTTTGAAAGAGTATGGAAGGGGAATAACCATTATCTCATATGACTAATAGAATGTGTAACAGAAGCAACTACTGGTGATTGTACCTACTGTGGCTCTAGCTGTTGTGGCTGCAATGAAATAAGTGGACAGTTTTTATTAGAAAGCATTGGGAGGTTTGGGAAGGGAGGCCCTTTTCCTTCTGTTTCCTAGTCCATGCCCTCACCCCCTTTTATGGTGTAGTGTTTCAATTTCCCTTGGTCGCTATCAAGGGTTATTTTGTAGAAAAAGTGGTGCAGGAGCTGATTAGCATAACTTACTAGCATAGCTTATTTGCATATGCCACACCCCCTGACATCACCGGGGCTGTGTCAGAAGCATAGGCGACTCCCACCGCTCAGGCTCCACTGGACTGTTTTGGATTGCTAGCTATTGGGGGGGGGACATGCAGATCTGTCCTCGCAGAGGAGGGAGAGCTTGTACCTGAATAAAACTTGGTCTTGAAGGTGCCACTGGACTGTTTTGGGCCGGGGGGCCGGGGGGGCTCTGCAGCTTACCTGGCTGCTTCTTGCTCTGACTGAGGGCTGCTGGGAGCAGGGGGTGGGGCTTCTTGCATGTGCCCGCCCCCTTGGGCACTTTACTGCTTGAGCTCCGCTTCTGTGCGCTCCTGCAGGAAATGACCCCTAGTCGCTATGAACATGTGAAGATGCATTCCAGACTCTGCTAAAAAATTGTTTTGTGCCCAAAGATGCAAGTATCTTAATTTTACAGAATATGGGAGGTCACATAACGGAGGTGGGGGAATTAGCACCCTGGGTGGAAAACCGGCTTATATATCCCGTCACTCTGCTCAACGAAACAATGTGGAAGAGGCTGTTTCTACAGAGGAAGGCTCCACGCTTAGCTGAGCAGAGTGGTGGGATTCTTCCCTGTGTCTGATGTGGTGGATCCCATATTCAAATAAACATATTTCAATAACATGGTAGAGGCAGGGCAGAGTGATGCAAGGCCCCAGGTGTGCTCCCAAAGAAGTGGGAAATAGTAACATGGGAGCAGCCCCATTATTTTATATCTGCAGAGTGAATTTGGCAGTCTGATTTCAAGTTATCAGCCTCGAGGTGAGGCCCGGAGTTCTCCCAGACTGTAGAGATCAGTTCCCCTGAAGGAAATGGCGGCTTTGAAGGGTGGGCTTCCTCGTACCACATTCCCACTGAATTCCCTCCCCAAGCTCTGCTCTACTCAGGTACTGCCTCCACATCTCCAGGAATTTCCCGTGCTGGAGCTGGGAACTCTAACTCTATGTTGTTCCATGACCGCAGATGGCGGTGGGATTTAGGCTTGTGTCATTTGCATTTTGGAGCTGTGGTGGCTCAAGTGGTTAAGACGCTGAACTGCAGGCTGTGGAAGGTCAGTAGTTCAGCAGTTCGAGACTCAGGTGCCGCATGATGGAGTGAGCTCCCGTCTCTAGTTCCAGCTCCTGCCAACCTAGCAGTTTGAAAGCAAGAAATTGCAAGTAGATAAATAGGTACCACTTCAGTGGGAAGGTAACAGCGTTCTGTGCGCCTTGG
>NW_015167084.1:174389-174520 GCF_001447785.1 Gekko japonicus
TAGGTTGGGAAATATCTCTTGACTCAACATCCAGGCCAGTTCCAGGTCTCAGGAATCACTTAACTTTGTTTCAGGGTATAAACAGATGTGAGCCTTTCTGCAGCTCCCAGCTGTTTTCAAATGTAGTTATC
>NW_015167084.1:174686-174801 GCF_001447785.1 Gekko japonicus
AAAACATGGAGAGCTGTGGAGATGCACACATCTGATTGGACCCTCAGCCTCTCACACTCACCTCTCTCTCAGTTGGCACTCCATATTTCAGTCTGTTCAGCTGTGAGTCACTCCT
>NW_015167084.1:174907-175225 GCF_001447785.1 Gekko japonicus
TTTCTCCATAGAGACTAATAGGAACTCCCAAGCAATTTCAGGTCAGGGGGCGGGAAGGCTTAACCCCGTCCCATTGTGCCACATCCCCAGTCTGAATCACACCTTCAAGTGCCTGATAATTAAATGTAAAAACATGGAGAGCTGTAAGGCTATCTCATTCATAACAGGAGATTCTTATTATTTGATAGAGTCCTTCCGAAAACATCTTTATCTTCACCCCCATGGCCTGAAGTCAAACTGCCAGATCCAGCAGAAGACCTAATGCTCCACAGAGGTAAGTAGCTGTTCAAAAGCTGAAGAGTTTACTTTTTTTTGCCG
>NW_015167084.1:175574-194693 GCF_001447785.1 Gekko japonicus
TTCTCATTGCCCCCCCCCCCCCATTTGTTGCTGCGCTCTGTCCTTTAGTGGAGCACATGAACAGAGACAGTGTAGGAAAAACAAACCCAAGAGAAGCAGTCGTTTTGTCAATGAATTTAAGTTGGAAGCAGAAGCTCCTGCTTGCAAGTGAAAATATTTATTTGTCGCTAAAAGCTGTCCTGCGGCACGGATATTGGCTTGTACACGTGCTTGTGAGCAGGTGCTCAACTTGCCATTGCAGTGCTTCTGACCACACCTTGCTAGAAACATTGTAGTAAAGTTAGTATACTTTGTCAGGACTTTTTTTGTAGAAAAAGCCCAGCAGGAACTCATTAGCATAATAGGCCACACCCCTGACAGTGCAGCTCACTAGCATATTCGGCCACCATGCCTTTCCTTGGTTTGCCCGGGCTCCCTGTGGCTGCGGGGAGCCCGGGCAAGCCGACCCTTGGACAGGTCACGCGTTGCCGCTCTCCAGGCCTTCCCACACAGAGGCTTTGGCTGTAGTGGGTGTGGCCAACTCTGAAGCCAGCCGGAACTCCGTTCCTGTGCGTTCCTGCCCAAAAATAGCCCTGCACTTTGTTAGCCTTATGTTTCAGGTTACAGAAACTTCCATGGGCGGATTTTTGAATCTTAGTTGTTTTAGAGGAGCTGTTGATAGGTAGGTAGGTAGGTAGGTAGATAGACAGACAGACAGACAGACAGACACAATAATTGACAAGCAAAATGAGATAAAATCATTTAATGTCAGATGAAGATTTGGATTAGAAAAAACTTACTTGTTTCAGTATCTCTAGGTCAAACTCTTCTTTTGTGCTACAAGAAGAATATGCAGTATATTTTTAATACATTTTTAATATTTCAAAAGACATGAACAATAAAGCTTGGGACAGTCGTACAAATCACTACGGTCAAGTAAAGAATGAAAGCAGTATAACATGGGGACATAGAATGACACCTACAATATTTAAGACCACTTATTAGTTTTGAACTTTTGCTATATAATCCTGATCAACCTGGATTAAAAGTTAAAATTTATTCCTTGACGAGTGTAGATAAAGTTCATAATAACAAATGCCAGTTTAAGAAAAAGTGAGAAAGAGCTTGGCGTAGAATTTAGTTTTCTCGACAAAATTGGTGTAAACTTTTAAAAGAGAGATGTAAACTAGTAAAGTTGTAGTTAGGAAGAACTCTTTGAAAACGATGTTTCGGTGATACGACACCTCAAAGGACTGCTTGAAGTATCTAGTGCTTCAAATTTATGCTGGCGTTATAGAAAACATTCTGGTACTTCTATGTCTCCTGGGACTGCACCACTGCGAAAGGATACTGAGGAAATAGTCATAGAGAGACTGAGATACTTGATGATTATGAATTAGAAGTTAGCCCATTGTTTATCTATTTATACTATATTAGGGAAAAAATCTAAAATCTCACTTGCGTCTGATTTTTAACATGATTATTTCAGCTCTTAGTTTTATGTTGAACTATCCAGGCACTTTGAAATATTAAAGCCTGGGTATGCAAAACCTGGTTTGTTACAATCTCTGCATATAAGTGAACTGAAGGTGAAATGTTACAAGAAATATTTGGTTGGTTGACCTTTATTGGCATAATGGAACAGGGTAAAAAGGACATTTTAGATCAGACTGAAAATGTATTTCGATATACAAATTTAAATTGATGTTTTTGGATAATATTTTATCTTCACTGTCTTTGTTTATTGGAAAGCAATTTATTTGTAATTTTTCTTTGGAGTGTTTTTCATTCTAATATCAAGATATATTTTGATACATTAATTTAAAAAGAAGAGCTGCTTATAAATCCAGTAGCACACGGAGTCTTAAACTTTTTTCTTTTCTGTTCTCTGTAAGTCAGGAAAAGACTAGTTTGCGCTTTCCCGAGTAGCAGATTGCTTGTCAAAAGCTCAGTGATTCATGGTCCATTGTGTCTCAAGTACTAGAATCATTTCAAGACCTTTTCCAAGCAAATCAAAGGGAGGTAGAACTTGGAAAAGGCTCTGTGGCTTAGAGCTGTGCAGTGATATCCCACTTGTACGACAGTGGCCATCGTTGCATAGCCAAAGTACACTCCCCAGCTCCCACGAAACTGCACTGAGAAAGAGCTGCTTTGGGATCATGGAAAACCATTCCCAGCCAGGGTTTACAGTACTGACCTAGGTGGACCATTCATTTTGACTATATTGGTCTGACTGGTCTTAAAATAAGGGTGTGACTCTCTCAAAAACAAAACAGAGAAGGAATGTTCACGTTGTGAACTCTGCCTTGTGATAGCTGTGTTCCGCCATCTTTGGAAGATTGACAGTGGCTCCTTAGACGTCAGGGCAGAGACGGAATAAGAGAATTGAGACCCAGGAAGCAAAACTGTCCAGGCTGATGATGGATGACGACTTTATTAGGGTGTTCTGCAGTTATGGACAGTTGTTTTAAATGGAATGCAGCATTTGAACCACTAAATTTTTCTTTTTCAGCAAGTGGTGCTAGAAAGGCCTCACTGTCCTCTGCACAGGCCTTTATGAAAGTCAATCTATTCAGTCTTGCTTACATTCCTTTTCTTGTGCATTGCATTGAAGACCTTTGAGTGATTTGATCAAGTGGGAGTTTAATCCAGTGGGGCAATACCCCTTTTACCATAAAGAATTTTTAACATTATTAATACTAAGGAAGTATTTTGACTCTAGTGGGCATGAAAAGAGATCAAATATTCCTTTGGATCAGATACTGTAATTGTTACTGCTTATTTTATCATCCCACATATATATGGGATTATATTTGACACAATGTGTACAGGAAAGAAATTGACCAAACCAACTGAGCTAATTAAAAAAGTAACATTATTAATACTAAGGAAGTATTTTGACTCTAGTGGGCATGAAAAGAGATCAAATATTCCTTTGGATCAGATACTGTAATTGTTACTGCTTATTTTATCATCCCACATATATATGGGATTATATTTGACACAATGTGTACAGGAAAGAAATTGACCAAACCAACTGAGCTAATTAAAAAAGTACAGAACAGTATTGCTGATCTTATTCTATGTTCATAACTCCAGTCCGAAAAATTTGTGCTGGTATAATGAAATTGGCTTTTAAAATTCTGAAAATCTGAGGGCTTGTTAGAAATCTCAGGAGGAGTGAACAGTTTGGAAATTGCATTCCACTTCCCAAATTCTCCTTTTCCATGATTCTCCAAGCTCTCAGGGACTTATGCAGGATAATTTCCTTTCCTTCTTCCCCCACCCCCTTTAATTAACTCTCAATTGCTCTCAACGTTTAATGCTCATAGAGTATATTTAGTCCTCATCAGGCCATTTGAGAGGGTGTCTTTTTTCTTTGAGTTTAACCTACTGTCTTATTTTTTTGTGTTCGTACCTGGGAAACCCTAAATAGGTAGAGATTCCTACTTTGTCTATAGGTATTTTTGCTGTTTTCATGATTGGCACAAGAGCTAACCACATTGCTATTAGATCTGGGGATTCAGATATCAAGTGGTTACATGGGCCATGTGCTCCTTGATTAAAACTCAGTGGGTCACCTCAGACATCTCTAAGCTCTGTCCTGGGACATCGCAATTCTACTCCCCTCAAACCATTTATAACTGGGGGGGGGGATTGCTTTTCCTTCTCCGGCCCAACCAGTCTGGTTCTGTACCTTTTATACCATTTGACCTTGCAAATCATGACATCGAAAAATCCAGGAATCCTGCAAAGGAAGAGATCTATTTTCCAAATAAGAATAATTGGCTACTAACCCAACACCTTCTCAGGAGGGTACTTTCAAGACATCATGTTGTTTAACCTCCAGTCCTCTTTCTTCAGTAAAGCTTGTCAGTCCCAGCATAAGAGACAGGGGACAAAGACATTGTTACTACTCCGCGACTCCCCATTATTTATCCCCTCTCCTGAAAGAGCTCATGTTGCCCATTGCATGATGGGGGGGGGGGGGTCTGGGCCTCACTGTCCTCTGCACAGGCCTTTATGAAAGTCAATCTATTCAGTCTTGCTTACATTCCTTTTCTTGTGCATTGCATTGAAGACCTTCGAGCGATTTGATCAAGTGGGAGTTTAATCCAGTGGGGCAATACCCCTTTTACCATAAAGAATTTTTAACATTATTAATACTAAGGAAGTATTTTGACTCTAGTGGGCATGAAAAGAGATCAAATATTCCTTTGGATCAGATACTGTAATTGTTACTGCTTATTTTATCATCCCACATATATATGGGATTATATTTGACACAATGTGTACAGGAAAGAAATTGACCAAACCAACTGAGCTAATTAAAAAAGTACAGAACAGTATTGCTGATCTTATTCTATGTTCATAACTCCAGTCCGAAAAATTTGTACTGATATAATGAAATTGGCTTTTAAAATTCTGAAAATCTGAGGGCTTGTTAGAAATCTCAGGAGGAGTGAACAGTTTGGAAATTGCATTCCACTTCCCACATTCTCCTTTTCCATGATTGTCCAAGCTCTCAGGGACTTATGCAGGATAATTTCCTTTCCTTCTTCCCCCACCCCCTTTAATTAACTCTCAATTGCTCTCAACGTTTAATGCTCATAGAGTATATTTAGTCCTCATCAGGCCATTTGAGAGGGTGTCTTTTTTCTTTGAGTTTAACCTACTGTCTTATTTTTTTGTGTTCGTACCTGGGAAACCCTAAATAGGTAGAGTTTCCTACTTTGTCTATGGGTATTTTTGCTGTTTTCCTGATTGGCACAAGAGCTAACTGCATTGCTATTAGATCCGGGGATTCAGATATCAAATGGTTACATGGGCCATGTGCTCCTTGATTAAAACTCAGTGGGTCACCTCAGACATCACTAAGCTCTGTCCTGTGACATCACAATTCTACTCCCCTCAAACCATTTATAACTGGGGGGGGGGATTGCTTTTCCTTCTCCGGCCCAACCAGTCTGGTTCTGTACCTTTTATACCATTTGACCTTGCAAATCATGACATCGAAAAATCCAGGAATCCTGCAAAGGAAGAGATCTATTTTCCAAATAAGAATAATTGGCTACTAACCCAACACCTTCTCAGGAGGGTACTTTCAAGACATCATGTTGTTTAACCTCCAGTCCTCTTTCTTCAGTAAAGCTTGTCAGTCCCAGCATAAGAGACAGGGGACAAAGACATTGTTACTACTCCGCGACTCCCCATTATTTATCCCCTCTCCTGAAAGAGCTCATGTTGCCCATTGCATGATGGGGGGGGGGGGATCTGCTGCATATGCAACAGCTTAGGGCAATTGTATTCTGCTCATCTTCCTGTCTTTCCTTTGCCCTTCTCTGACCTTTCTTGACTCTACCACCCCCTGAATACATGAGGGAACATCTGTTTTTTGCTACCGCTGCTTGCCCCCACTGGCACCCACAGTTTTCCCCCCTCTTTCCAAGGCATTGCAGGCACCATAGCAACCACTCCATCCCAGCCAGCTACATCAGGAGGCCCAGGTGTCTCATGGGAGAAGCCCTTCTGTGAGGCATCTGGGCCTCTCACTGTGGCTGGCTGGGATGTGGCAGTCGCAAGATCATACCTCCGTTCAAGCTGAGGCAGTAAAGTCAACGCTGCAATGCCCAGTCATGCCCAAGCACACCGTGGGAGACTATGCAGCAGTAAACATGTTTTGGCCCCAAGAGCACTGTCTGTAGCAAAGAGCAGCCGCTAAGAATACGGAAGTTGGTCGTGCCTGCTATAATAATGAAGTTATAATAAAATTATAACAATGATTTCTATCCTGCTTTTCAGTAAAAAAATTGACTCTCAAGAGCCAAAAAAACCAATACAAATGACAAAATGCAGTGAAATGTTCCTTGCAGAAGTGAATCTCAGCTGGCTGCTTTCTAGCCTTCCCTCTGATGGTTTTCTTGATGGTGCAGGGAAAGGAGCTGTCAGGCGGAGTAGGATCCAGGCATAACAGAGGACTGCCTTGCAGCTTCTGCGTGACGTGTGTGTGTGTGTGTGTGACCTGATGGATTTTATATAAGTGACATTTGATGATATATTGAGAACTGCTTTGGATTCTTATAGGGATGTGCATTCGGTTCATCTGAATCGGCTTGCCGCTGAATTTCGGCAGCAATTCAGCCCCATTATATCCTATGGGCCATTGAAGTCAATGGCGAAAACATAGGGTACATTCTGAGGCCGGAGGGGAGGTGGTTTGAGGGAGAGGCTCCAAACACGCAGGGTAGCTGCTGGGGCCCCTCCCCAAGATACCCACCAAGCTTTAAGAACATTGGACCAAGGGGGTCCAATTCTACGGGTCCCCAAACAGGTTGCCCCCATCCCCTCCATTGTTCTCTATAGTGGGGGGGAAATTGCTTTTTTCCCACCATAGAGAACAGTGGAGGGGATGGGGACAACCTGTTTGGGGGCCCGTAGAATTGGACCCCCTTTGTCCAATGTTCTTGAAACATGGTGAGTATCTTGGGGAGGGGCCCCAGCAGCTACCCTGCAAGTTTGGAGCCTCTCCCTCAAACCCCCTCCCTTCCAGCCCCCAGAATATACCCTATGTTTTCACCATTGACTTCAATGGCCCATAGGATATAATGGGGCTGAAATTGACATTCGGCTGGTGAAAGACTTCCCAATCTGCTCAACTGCCGAAATTGACATGCGGGAGTCTTTCTGCATGCCGAAATTGATTCGGCCCGATTCGGCCGAATCTAAATCGGGCCGAATTTTTTTATTATTATTTGCACACCCCTAGATTCTTAGAAAGGCAGGATATCAATGCTTTAAAATAAAATAAATGGACCTCATGTTGCTGTGAAAGAATTGTTTTCCCCAAGGGTGACACACACACAGTCCTAGTATGCACGTTTAGAATTCATACTCACTTCAGTTCTTTACCAATTTACCAATTTCCCCCAGAGCTTGTGCAGAAAGTGAATGAACAAATTGCCGACAGACACTATGGAAGGCTATTTGCAGTCGTTCACTTTGCCAGCAGACAGTGGAAAGTAACCGGTGAAGACTTGATTTTGATTGAAGGTCACATACCAGCTGAATGTGGAGACAGAATCCGGATGGAGAAGGTGAGCCTCCCTATTATCAACCATTTTATGCCCGCAGAAATATTTCCTTACTGGCCTGATTATTATTTTTTTTAAAAAATGGATCCCTGAACAACACTTGTATTAATAGATGGATGGAAGCGCTGTTTTAAAACTTCACATCGCTAAATATGTTTTGGGCTTGTTCACATATGCGATTCTAATTTTCTCCACACAATTGGGTACACAACTGTGTCGTAAAAATTATACATGACCCTCTGCTTACTTGAGGACAGTGTCATTTCTGGGGATTATTTCCTGTGGGAGCGCACAGAAGCGGCGCTCCGGCAGTAAGGAGCCCAGGGGGCGAGCACATGCAACAAGCCCCACCCCCTGCTACCAGCAGTCCTCAGTTGGGCCACGAGGAGCAAGAAGCAGCCAGGTGAGTTGCAGAGTCCCCCCCCCCGGCCCGCCTTCAGGTACAAGCTCTCCCTCCTCTGTGAGGACAGATCTGCGAGTTCCCCCCTCCCCATAGCTAGCAATCCAGAACAGTCCAGTGGCACCTTTAAGACCAAGTTTTATTCAGGGACGAGCTGTTCCTCCTCTGTGAGGACAGATCTGCACGATCCCCCCCCCCAATAGCTAGCAATCCAAAACAGTCCAGTGGAGCCTGAGCGGTGGGTGTTGCCTTCTGACACACTTCCGGTGATGTCAGGGGGTGTGGCATATGCAAATAAGTTATGCTCATAAGTTATGCTAATGAGCTCCTGCACCTCTTTTTCTACGAAAAGACCCCTGGTGAGGACAGTCTTGGTCATTTCCATGACTATAACATTTAGAAAAAGGCCAGCTGTGATTTATGGAAGTGGGGGCAGTTGTCCCCAGGCAAACAGCCATGAAGATTTCTGCATCCTGTCAGACAGGTTGATATTTTTGGAGAGCGCACCCTTTTGTTTTGCTTGTCTTCTGTAAATAGTTTCATTCTCAATCAGGGCACAACTACGTGATACAGCATCCCTGGGGGACAGTCTGTGGAGGCTGCAGCCATTTTACCTCCGAGTTTCTGTTGCTTTAAAAATGCCATTGGGCCCAATCCTGCCTAGGACCGTGGGATGGAGGAAGGGCAGATGTGCTGCTTTTCCAGAGCTCAAGTGTCCCAGGGGTGTGGACTCTTGAAAAACAACGTGAGGACAGACAGGAGCCTGCTGCCCCCTTGTGCCACAGGCCCCTACAGCATTTTTAAAGCAACAGAAATCCTGAAGTACTCATCTAGCTGTGCCATTTTGTGATCAGTATCACTTTTTTCTTATCTGTATAGAACTGATTGTGCTTCAGTTGCACACTGATGTTTTGGAAGGAGACTGAGAACAGAATAGCAGGTTCTCTTGAGGACCAAAAGTCTATTTAGGATTGTGTTTCAGATTATGAAGCAAAGGTTACTAATTTCTTTTAAATATTGCATTTTTGAGAAACAGTGTCTCCTCTTCCATAGTAGCCCTTTATTTATTTAAACACTTGTATCCTGCCTTTCCTCATGGCCTAAGGTAGCTTACAATAATAGTTTAAAACATTTACAGTTAAATCCAAAAGTAAGATAGCAAACTCCTAATCTCCCACCCCTCTTAAAAGATGCCTGCTATTCAAACCCCCTCAAAAGCCCTAGCAAACTGTGCTTCCTGAAGCAATAATGTTTTAGAAGCAGTAATACAGTAGGTACATGCAGGGGTCATTTTGTAGAAAAAGAGGTGCAGGAGCTCATTAGCATAACTTATTTGCATATGCCACCCACACCCCTGACATCACCGGAAGTGTGTCAGAAGGCAACACCCACCGCTCAGGCTCCACTGGACTGTTTTGGATTGCTAGCTATTGGGGGGGGGAGGTGCAGATCTGTCCTCACAGAGGAGGGAGAGCTCGTACCTGAATAAAACTTGGTCTTAAAGGTGCCACTGGACTGTTTTGGACTGGGGGGCCGGGGGGAGCTCTGCAGCTTACCTAGCTGCTTCTTGCTCTGACGGAGGGCTGCTGGGAGCAGGGGGTGGGGCTTGTTGCATGTGCCCGCCCCCTGGGCTCTTTACTGCCGGAGCTCCGCTCCTGTGCGCTCCTGCAGGAAATGACCCCTGGGTACATGTATGAACCTCTCCCCCTTCTGAAAGGAAGTGCTGGAATACTCCGTAACAAAAATGTTCACCGTTAAGGCTAGCTATCCAAATGTCATAGAGTTGCCAACTGCCTAGAGAGGAAGAAAAAAAGTCATGTCCCATTAATACAGGCTGAATGTGTGGAAGTGGGCAAGTGAAGCTTTTCATGGCATGAAAGTAAACAACATCCTATCAAGCCTCTATTAAGGAGCAGGATGCAATTCTCCAGGCCTTTTGGCAGTCCAGACATTTTACTCAAACTTGGTGGCTGAAGATGAGTTTTCTGAATGTGGGGGAAAAATTCTAGTCGCAGATACCCATATGATTTTCTGATGGGTTTTAATTTTAATCCCAGAATTTTTTGAAGAGAAAGATTCTCACATCTGAAAAATCCTGGCAGTGTATAGTAAAAGACGTTTATCCATTCAGTTCAAACCAGTCAGTGTCACTCTTCTAGGTGTTATTCCCAAGTGTGTCCCCAAAACAGGTATGCCTTTAGAATAATGGCACTGATAAGAAATGCCTTCTAGTCTGATCTATTGCTGTTGAGTGTTGGTACACCCAGTGCTATTTTGGGGCAGGAACGCACAGGAACGGAGTTCCGGCTGGCTCCCAAGTTGGCCACGCCCAGCATGAGCTCATTAGCATAATAGGCCACACCCAACAGCAGGAACTCATTAGGATTGGCTACATTAGGGGTGTGTGGCCTAACATGCAAAGGAGTTCCTGCTACAAAAAAGCCCTGGGTTTTGACAACAAACAAGGTAAACAGAATAAGAAGCAAAAGGTGGGTGTGGCTGGATGACCACACTTCTGGTAACATGGGGGTGTGGCCTAATGTGCTAATGAGCGGTGCTGTCAGGGGTGTGGCCTAATATGCTAATGAGTTCCTGCTGTTGGGTGTGGCCTATTATGCTAATGAGTTTCTGCTGGGCTTTTTCTACAAAAATATATAACTGATACACTCTTATATAACTATATATATAACTGATACACGCTACCTTCTTTGGATAGCATTTCATGACAGGGGTATGTGCTTCAAAACATCTAGCTCAATCCACTTTTAATGTTAACATGGAACCTGGTCTGTCCAAGTCTTACATAAAACACCACAAGTGAGTGATCATCACATATATATATTCTGGTCAAGTGCCTGTTTATGGAACTATTCAGCAAGGGGAAGAAGGTTTCTTATAAACCTGTTCCTGTGGCTCCAGTGCTGAGAGGCCTTCTCTAGGTATTGTGCTGCTGTCAGCCACTTATAACGTCCTTGGGTGGAATAGATGAGACATTTGCAAGAAGCTGACAGCTGGAAGGGCAGAAATTCAGAACAGTGTGAAAAGGTATCGCTTTTATGTTTAAGCTTCCAGTAAATCCTGGCCGCATCTTGTCAGGATTTAACAACACAAACTTAAGAAGATCCCAATTATCTGCTTTGCATGGTTTTGTACTGCTGCACTGATGGAATAGCTGGTTAGAAAGATGGACCGAAAAAAGACAGTTCTAATGATTTTGCACCCTGTGTTCCTGACGCAGCTGTTTGAATTCCACCGAACCCAAAGGATAGCTAGATCTGCCATTCCCAGTACTGTCCTCTTGTGTTACCAAAGAAAGGACCACCACAAGAAGTCCCTTTTCCTTTGAAAGTGTGTGGAGATGACAGTAACTGACAGAATTTCATTGTGTATGAAGATAGTTAGATGTATTAATTCGTATCTGTCATCTCTCCAAAGCAAATTTTATCTTCTTTTTTTGGTTCGAAGTGAATTTAGTTAAAGGTATAAACACAGTTCTCAGCAAATACAGTATGTATTGGACTGGCCTGTTTCTTCTCTACCTTTGCATTATAGTCAACTGTAAACTGTAGCTAGAAAACAAAATAACCATATTTTAATGCGCCTGTTCTTCAAATAAATTACCAAAATTATGATACTACTGTTGGGTAATGATATTGTACAAAGACAAATATGGTCACAGTCCGTAGACATGAAAAGATAGAGCCACAGGAACTGTGTAAAGTGCGCTCAATGTTTCTTTAACGATAGCAGTAATGTTATAAATAGGAAAATTACAAAAGTGATACTAATACATTCAAATTGTAAATCCAGTTACATAAGGTAGAAGATAACAACGACGGCGGGACGGTGGTCTCCGGAATGTGATGCCGTTTTGACAAACGTCTTCTTCTGACCAAGAATCTATAAGCTTATACATGATATAATACATATGAACATTAGTACTTACATCTTAGGTAATTTTACTTAGTAAGGTTTTGTACCAAGTTTATTTTAAATTTTGTTGTACAATTACCTAAGATGTAAGTACTAAAAAGGAGCTGCGGTGGCTCAAGTGGTTAAGACGCTGAACTGCAGGCTGTGGAAGGTCGGTAGTTCAGCAGTTCGAGACCCGAGTGTGCCGCATCATGGAGTGAGCTCCCGTCTCTGGCCCCAGCTCCTGCCAACCTAGCAGTTCGAAAGCAAGACATTGCAAGTCGATAAATAGGTACCACTTCGGTGGGAAAGGAAAAGCATTCCGTGCGCCTTGGTGTTTAGTCATGCCGGCCACATGACCACGGAAACGTCTTCGGACAGCGCTGGCTCTTCGGCTTGGAAACGGAGATGAGCACTGCAACCCTAGAGTCGGATTTGACTGGCTTTCGAGCAAGGGAACCTTTACCTTTAAGTACTAATGTTCATATGTATTATATCATGTATAAGCTTATAGATTCTTGGTCAGAAGAAGACGTTTGTCAAAACGGCATCGCATTCCGGAGACCACCGTCCCACCGTCGTTGTTATCTTCAATCTTATGTAACTGGATTTACAATTTGAATGTATTAGTATCACTTTCGTAATTTTCATATTTCTAACATTATTGCTATCGTTAAAGAAACATTGAGCGCACTTTACACAGTTCCTGGGGTAATGATAATTGTAACAGGGACATAATGATGGATATGTATCTTTCAATCTTGCCCTAGGTGTTGCTGGTCGGTGCAGATGACTTCACGCTGCTTGGGAGGCCACTTCTGGGGTAAGACATACTTTGGGATAGTTCTTTCCCTGAAGTTAGCTGCCCTCCTTATAGAGATGTTTCCTGGGCTATGAAGTTCACTGAAAACCGCACTGAACGCTTAAGAAGGAATGCCTGCAAATCACCCTAACATAACAGAAATTGGGAGAGAAAGCGACAATTGTTTGTGTAACTATGTCTTACTCATCCTGTCCTTAGAGTAACGGAAAGAGTATAGGTCTGCACTTAGGAGGAGGGAGCGAGGGTCTACTCTGAACTTATTGTTCCTGCTGCTGAGAGCAGGCTGGAGACAGTTCACCAAACGCGTTGAAAGCCATGAAGCCTCAGTACCTGGGAGTGAGGTTTGGGGGCTGAAAAGGATCTCCCATTTCGATTTCTATGCCCGGGGCTTTTCCCTCATAGTTATCGTTATCTTGCCCGTGGAGTGGGTCCAAGACAGTGCCTCCTGGGATCCATTCTGTGGGGTAGTAAAACAGATATTTGGCACAAAGAGAGCACGTTCACTTTCAGATCGGGTTTTGGGGGAGGAGTCGCTTCCCACTGCACAGTGTCTTGCCTTCTCAAATCACTACGGTGAACTTGGTCTGTGCTTGCGACATTCTGTGCAATAGTTTGGGGACCTACAGTGGGAAGGTTGAATCTGGTCACTGGGTGGTCCTGTCTTTGGGCAATGGGGTTAGGGGGATGTTGGATTATGTTGCCTTTGGTGTACTCCAGTTGTGTGATTGTAGAGCTGAGTTCGCAAAAGGTTTCATTCAAAAAATGCAGTGCTAAGGCTATGTGGCACAGACTTGGCAAAAAGTGAAAAGACCTTTAATGCGCTTGAACTATTTAAGATGAGGCAAGTGTGTTTTACTGGGTTCAGGGGGTGACTGTTGAACATTTTTATTTCTACTCTTCCAGTTTGATATAAAATCTGAGAGCCAGTTTGGTGTAGTGGTTAAGTGTGCGGAGTCTAATCTGGGAGAACCGGGTTTGATTCCCCACTCCTCCACTTGCACCTGCTGATGTGACCTTGGGTCAGTCACAAGCTCTGGCACAGCTGTCTTTGAAAAAGATCCGTTTGTGTCAGAGTTCTCTCAGCCCCACCCACCTCACAGGGTGTGTCTGTTGTGGGGAGGGGAAGGGAAAGGAGTTTGTAAGCCGCTCTGAGACTCCAAGTGAAGGGCGGGGTATAAATCCAATCTCTTCTTCTTCTTCTTCTTCTTTAAAGTAGCTGATAGGGGAAGCATCACATTAAGGCCAGGGCTGCAAGCTCCTTCCGCAGAGAGCCAAGGGCTGGATTCTCTCAGTCGTTTCCTCTGAGGGAAGGGGTGGGCAGTGTTTGTTTGTCAGTCCCCCACTCCCACCGCAGGCCTCCAGCTCCACTGTCCCCCAGATGCAGCATTTCAGGAGGGCCTTTTGGGCTGCAACAGCAGGGGGGAGGCAGAGAAGTTGTGGTCTGTTGATGGAATGAAGATTTTCAACAGGATGCAAGTCATACATCCAGGCAGAACTTTCACTTTTGCAAGTAGGAAATAAAAGATCAGGAAACAAGGGACAGATTTCCCCCCTTATTTTTAC
Organism: Gekko japonicus; assembly: GCF_001447785.1. NCBI lineage: Eukaryota > Metazoa > Chordata > Lepidosauria > Squamata > Gekkonidae > Gekko > Gekko japonicus. The sequence goes on from NW_015167084.1 coordinate 189,343, forward strand.
GGCCTCATTTAAGAACATAACAACATCAGAGAAGCCAATGTCGGATCAGGCCAATGGCCCATCCAGTACAACACTCTGTGTCACACAGTGGCCAAAAAAATACCAGGTGCCATCAGGAGGTCCAGCAGTGGGGCCAGGACACTAGGAGCCCTCCCACTGTTGACCCCCCCCCCAAGCACCAAGAAGACAGAGCATCACTTGCCCCAGAGTCCCTATCTATACCTTGTGGCTAATAGCCACCGATGGACCTCTGCTCCACATGCTTATCCAATTCCCTCTTGAAGCCGTCCATGCTTGTAGCCGCCGCCACCTCCTGTGGCAGTGAATTCCAAGTGCAGATCACTCTTTGGGTGAAAAAGGACTTCCTTTTATCCGTTCTAACCCGACCGCTCAGCAATTTCATGGAGTGCCCACGAGTTCTTGTCTTGTGAGAAAGGGAGAAAGGTACCTCTTTCTCTACCTGCTCTATCCCATGCATAATCTTATAAACCTCGGTCATGTCACCCCTCAGCCGTTGTTTAAAACTCTATTTTTAAAAGCACATCAAAATCTTAGTTATGCTTTGGTGTGTCACACCCCATTTTAAGAGGAACAAAACAATACTTGCTCTGTTTGCTCTTAGTTTCTCCTTACTGCTAACCCATGGGACCATAAAGTTAGGTTCACACTAACCACCTCTCAGGAGTTAAAAACCAACCAAAATTGCCGCTAGTCAATTCCGCCGCTTTTCCTAATTACTCCTCCACTTTGTGGCAGTAGTGTAGTCTGCTTTGGAGTGATTGTTACATTTTAATTCTTTGCATAAATCAACTGCCGCCGAGAAGATAATCCTTTTACTTCTTGGATATCTCTAGAAGAGGATTGTCCTCAGGCTCTGGGTGTGTTGTGCCAGGAAAAAAGGAGACCAGGTGCAAGGGCTGCTGCATGAGTTCAGTACTGTGAGTTGCAGTGCGGTCTTGGAGTGGAGGGGTCCTGTGCTAATTGAACATCAGGAGCCTTCCTCGCAGATTTTGCTTCTCAGTCTGGCTAGTCCGTTGCTATTTATTTATTTATTTATTTATTATATTTATACCCCGCCCTCCCCAAAGGCTCAGGGCGACTAACAAGATGGCCTGAATGCCAACATTAAAACAGATAAAAACAGGATAAAACAATATAATACAATCGAATAAAATATTGGTGCTCTAGATATCACGTCAATCATTTATCCCAAGATGGAGTTAATCCCAAACCGATGTATGTTCCAGTAGCACTGTCATCCCTTCTCAATCTAGGGTCGTCTCGCACCCCGATGGTACCCACATGGATGGTGGGGGTGTGTGCGATGATGTAGAAATAACGAAGGGGGAATAGTGGTGGCCGCGGCTCCAGACGTGTTTCCGTAGGAGTGGTATAATCTGCTGTAAGGACACCATGAGGAAGCGATGGTAGGTTTCAAAACAGTTCAGTGCCCTTAGATCTAAAATGGGTCGAAGGCCTCCATCTCTCTTCGGGACTGTGAAGTATCGGGAATAAAATCCTGTCCCGTGGAGGTGTGGTGGTACCTGTTCGATGGCTCCCTTCTGCAGAGGTGGGGAAGGGTCCAGGAGAGGTGGGGAAGGGTGCGTGGAGACGACGACAGAAGTAATGGGTTCTGGTGGAATTGAATACGGTAGCCTCGGGTCAAGATTGACAGCACCCATTCGTCCGAGGTGATGTGACACCAAATATGAAGGAAGGGTGATAGACGGGTTTGAACTGACTTGGTGACAGGGAAGTCAAAAACTCTGCTTGGAGGGTTTGACCTGTTTGGTATGGGTCAGTTTTTGGTATGGGGGTTTTTGACCTCCCGAAGACGTACGCGGTCTCCATTGTCTGTCTGGAGACTGACAACTTGGCGCACGCCTCTGCCAAGACACATGACTGGAATTAGCACATCTTGGAAACCTCGATAAGGAGTACATTGAGGAGATGTTAGGGGCTGTAATGTCAGTGGACACTGTATCTGTCAGGGGGGTGTCTTACAGATCACTTTGTTCATGTAACTAAACTTGACCTGATTTCTTTCCTCTTAAGTAGATAAATGTCCTGAATTAGAAACAATTTTGGCTTTTGATGGCTGAGGCTGCTATTGACCAGATACTTCTTTGCTGGCATCTCCCCTCACCACCACGCCTCCCCTTTTCCTGACATCCCACATATAGATCTTGGATCCTTTGAGGTTAAAAGGCACTGACTAGCAGCGTAGGGACTGTAAATAGGAAAGTCCTTGGGGTTTTTATTTAGGAAGTAGTGCATACAGGTTACCCTAAATGTTACAGATCCGGTTACCCGCTTGGCAGTGCTTATCTTTACTCCATCTAGATCTAACATAATTTCCTCATTCACACACACACTTGACCTGATTTCTTTCCTCTTAAGTACAGAAATGTCCTGAATTAGAAACAATTTTGGCTTTTGATGGCTGAGGCTGCTATTGACCAGATACTTCTGTGCCGGCATTCCCCCCCCCCCTACACACATACACACACACACACAAACCCTTTATTGGAATTGACAGCACAAGACATCATGGAAAGACAGTATCCCTATAGAGGGGGCAATGAAGTATGGTGTGTGTAGTGGATTCTATATCTTTTAGAGAGCCCTAAGGACAAAGTCTGTCTACATATGGTATCTGGCGGTACCTCCCTAACAGCACCTCCGATGGCAGAACATTAAAGCGTGCAAGCATGTATGCTCTGCGGTAGTGTGGGGCTGTTAAACTTGACAGATACTTCGCAGTAGAGCCCATGTCAAAAGTCCCCAACCTGCTTGGGGAGCATCTGCTGGCTGCGTGTTCCCTAAGTTCTTGCCTTTCGATGTCGAGAAATCTTTGTTTAATAATAGCATAGGCTTGTTTATGTGAAAAGGGGGCTAAATAATCTGGGGATATTCCTATTGCAGAGAGTTTCTCCTCTACATATCTAAGCCATGGAGAGAGATGGGACTCAGTTAACATGTGAGTGATAATACTTTTAGCTTTAGCATGGAAATGAAGTTTAAGCCAGAACTGAGTTGTTATCAGCCATGCTCTGGTCGATAGAAGCCTTTGATTGGTTTCTAAGCATAAAGCTGCATAACGAAAAAATCTGGACTGAATTCTTTCCAAGTCCCATTTTAAGGCTTCAATCCAGATTGGTACTCCATAGAATAATTGAGCAGCTAATTTGGCATTAAAGACTTTAAGGGCCACCGGCACATACTGGTTACCCCTGGTATAATGGAAACGTGTAATCGCCACAGCGATGTTGTTCGCTGCCTCAGTTGCTCTCTCTTTATGATAGACCCATCTGGTGTTATAGTAAAAGTGGATACCCAAATACTTAACGCTTTTGACTTGTTCAATGAAATGACCTCTAATAATCCATCTGGATGGCTTCCAACTCTTACTGAAGATCATCATTTTGGATTTTTCGAAATTCAGAACTAGCCTATTGTTTTCACAATAGTTTACAAAGCTCTTCAAGAGGCGTTTCAGACCTATACAAGTTAGGGGCAAAAGCACTGCGTCATCAGCATAAAGGAGTAAAGGGGTGGGGATCGAGCCAAGTTTAGGATTGTGACCATTGATCGGAGATAAGGTAGGTGCCAAATCATTTATAAATAGGTTGATTAAAAAAGGCGCTAAAAGGCCTGTTTCATTCCTATATTAATTGGAATTTTTTCAGTTAGGTCACCAACGTTGTTAAGCCTAACTTGGCAGGTCGTATTATGATGAAGCTTCATTATTAAATGTAAAAGCCTCGGTTCCATCCCCATCAACTTAAGTTTCTCCCACAGACGTTCTCTTATGATTGAATCAAAAGCACCTTTTAGATCTAGGAAGGCTGCATATACTTTGGTGCCTTTTTGCCTCTTATACTTATTAACAAGGTGCATAAGAGTCACGCAGTGATTTAGGATGGATTCCCCTTTACAAAAACCTATTTGTTCTTGACCCAGAATTCCTTGTTCTGACATCCAAGATCCAGGTTTGTTAACCAATCGTCTAGCATAGAGTTTCCGTTTCCCAATAATAGAGAGGAGGCTTATCGGATGGTAATTGGATGGTAACTGTTAATTACCCTTTTTAAAAATGGGAGCCAGTATTGCATTTGTCCAAGACACTGGCATTATTCCCGTTCTATCGACTATGGTAAAGAAATCTGCCAAGAAGGTAGCTCACCAGTCCGGATTTATTTTAACTATTTCGGGTGGAATTGCGTCTGGGCCAGGGGCTTTTTCTTGGCTTTAGCTGTTCAATAAGTGGAATAACCTCCTCTGGTCTCACTGGAGGCCGTTGGGGAATATCATCTAATTCTGATGCCATGTAGTTAATGGAATTAGTGGCAGTTATGTTATTATCACAGAACAGCTTCAAAAAATAGTTGTATCAGTGAACTGGGAGTTTCCTCATTCTGTTTAGGACAATTCAATTTGATATGGTGTATACTGTGGTTGTGCAAACTTGGCAATTGGTGCCAATCTCTGTTGTGTTATGTTGTGTCATGAGGATTTGTGATAATGAGGCCTTCCTAGATGTCTGAAAGGAAAGATGGGGCAGTATGTCAGCAAGCTGCCATGGTGTTCTGTGTTAGTTGTATCTCTGTATAGTTGCTGACCCCCCCCCTCCCTGCCTGTGCACCAGTATTTTACTCTGCTGTAATGCCTAAGCCAAACAACTGGAGGATGTGATGGGGGAGTACGCTTGACTGCCAGCTTGTTGCTTTTAGAGCCTGGGAACTGCACCTGTATTATGTCTGGAGATAGCCTGGTTCTCAGGGAATGAGCGCGCAACCGTTTCCTTTCACCCGCCAGCGGGAAAGTGACCCATTGGTTCTGTACCTGGTTCAAATCCCTTTATCATGTTTGCCCTAACCGTTTGTAGTCAGTTCTAACAAAGAACGTGTTTGAGTGTCTTTCCAATGCTTTGAAATAAATTTTGCTTTTCTTTAAAACGTGGATTTATTCTCGATGCTTGGGGATCCAACATATTGTTAGAACTCTCAATTTTCCTATCGTCCCGAATCTGACGTGATCATGAGCGGGGCAGAGGGAAACCTACCTACAACGGAGGGGGACACAGGATCGGTCCCTACAACCTCCACATCGGTGATCACCACGACTACCATACCTACGTCGGGTGCGGTGGGGGGAGCAATTCCCCGGTTACCTGCGTACTTGTCTTGGCCGCCTCCAACCCCTTCGCGCTGGGGCCCGAGGACGGTGCCGGCGCAGGATGATTGGACTTTGTATAATGCCAAGGGCACTAGGGAGGTTTACTCCCGCCGAGGCAGCGGACTTCGAGAGAGTCTGTTTGACAAAGGACTTTACCCCGAACTGGAGAGAAC
>NW_015167084.1:194762-194868 GCF_001447785.1 Gekko japonicus
GGGAGAATATGAGCCGCCTCCGACATACCGGCAACACGAGCAAATTCCGGGGGAAGAGCCTGGAGAGCGTTTGAAAGAATTGGAACAATCGGTGCGGGACCTGATG
>NW_015167084.1:199261-206039 GCF_001447785.1 Gekko japonicus
TGTGTTAGTTGTATCTCTGTATAGTTGCTGACCCCCCCCCCGCCTGTGCACCAGTATTTTACTCTGCTGTAATGCCTAAGCCAAACAACTGGAGGATGTGATGGGGGAGTACGCTTGACTGCCAGCTTGTTGCTTTTAGAGCCTGGGAACTGCACCTGTATTATGTCTGGAGATAGCCTGGTTCTCAGGGAATGAGCGCGCAACCGTTTCCTTTCACCCGCCAGCGGGAAAGTGACCCATTGGTTCTGTACCTGGTTCAAATCCCTTTATCATGTTTGCCCTAACCGTTTGTAGTCAGTTCTAACAAAGAACGTGTTTGAGTGTCTTTCCAATGCTTTGAAATAAATTTTGCTTTTCTTTAAAACGTGGATTTATTCTCGATGCTTGGGGATCCAACAGTATTGCATGTGCAGTGGTTTGGAGGGAAGATTATACCCTGAGTGCACACTAGCCATGCTTCCTAGCTTGCAGCATCGTCTGCCTCCGAATGTGGGCTCCTGGGCAAGCAGTGACTGTGATGACTACTTAATTTGAGTGAACTGATTAATGCAAAGCTTTTCTGTTCTGGTGCTGATTTTTCCCCCCCGTTTAATTAGCATCAGAGCAGTAAATTGCTACGAGCTCCAGTTTTGCTTGGCACTGTTTATACCATTTTATGATTTCTAAACTGTCTTTCTTGGAAGCAGGATGAAGACTGGCTCATACTAATAGCTCCCACAAATAGAGGGTAGCCAGGTATTTTGTTTGTTCCTCTTAGAGCGGCAGAGTTCCAGCTATTAATACCTCTCAAGAGGTTAACATTTCCTTTGTTCTTCTACGAGCTCAATCACTGTACAGTTATGACACACATCCCTGGTGGGCAGGCATTGACACGGACACTTCGTGTTTCAAAACACATTCACTTGGTTGATCTTTTCAGATGTTGTTTTTTTAAAAAAGACAGAATCATTCATTGGCAAAATTATCTTTAAATGTTTTCAACAGGAAAGTGATTCCAGTAATGAGCTTTTAATGCTTCTCTGGAATAGGAAGACATGATGAAGTGCCGGATCCTAGATTCATTAATCCTCAGACTTCCTAAGACAAGGGGCTGGAATAATTTCAGAAAGCAATGGCTCTGCTCTTTTAGAAGCATGCAGGCTGGTCATCCAAAAACTTCTGCCCCTTGCTGTTGTGGATGTGTGCGCGCACTTCTTAGAATCAGGTTACAATGAGAAATCATAACCATACTTTTCTCTTTCGGTATCTTCTCCTGTCCAAATGGAATGAATTGGTAAAAAGAATTTTTTGTCACATTAATTAAGATGTGAAAAGAGCTGTGTGCAGTTTTCTCAAAGCTCTGAAATCCACACAATAGCATGTGGAACCTCTAGTTTAGAAATCATTTCAAATCCAGGCTCCTCATTAGCCTTCCTTACTGTTTCAAAGGCTTTGCACAGTACTGTAAAGGTTACTTCTATATGAAAGTTTTGCTCCATGTTCCCCCCGCCAAACTGCATCTTGGGGGGGGCTTCCATTCAGTATCATTTTGTAGTCATATACCTTCTGGCTTTTCTCTTCCTTTACTGTGTGGTTTCCTAGACCTTTGCTAACATCTTTGTGGGAAGATGGTACTCAGAACAGTTCTGGGATTTCTGCATCTCCCCCCCCCCCAATACAGTGCCATTTCCTCACACACACACCAGCAGACTTTTTGTCAGCTCTTTTAAAAAAGCAGTAATTACATCATAACGGTGTCATTACATTACAGTGATAAACCTATTATAAAAGATAAACATCCTCTTAGCATAACACAAGGTTATCTGTGAGGCCGTTAAATCCTAAAACTATATCCCTGGAAGGGAGGGGACAAGTTTATAGAGACTACTTGAGTTGCAAAAGGAAACTGAATCCCAATCCCTGTTTTCACCCTTTGGCTAAGCTATCAGCGTGCCATGATGGATTGCCCATGGTTTACCCTTTGGTGCATCAACTGCTTTTTATCCAGACTTTTGTGGTGAGTAGTAAAGAGTAGTAAATAGGAGCTGCGGTGGCTCAAGTGGTTAAGACGCTGAACTGCAGGCTGTGGAAGGTCAGTAGTTCAGCGGTTCAAGACCCGGGTGCCGCAAGACAGGGTGAGCTCCTGTCTCTAGTTCCAGCTCCTGCCAACCTAGCAGTTCGAAAGCAAGAAATTGCAAGTAGATAAATAGGGACCACTTCGGTGGGAAGGTAACAGCGTTCCGTGCGCCTTGGTGTTTAGTCATGCCGGCCACATGACCACGGAAATGTCTTTGGACAGCGCTGGCTCTTCGGCTTTGAAACGGAGATGAGCACCGCAACCCTAGAGTCGGATTCGACTGGCTTTCGAGCAAGGGAACCTTTACCTTTACTAGTAAAGAGCAGACTTGGAAGGAAACCTTGAGCCTTCACCCTGCATTCTGATAGGCTTGAAAAAGTAACTCCCCAGTTACAGCAGAATCCATAAATTTGATAGTCTGGATTGGAGTTCCATGTCAAGGCTGGTGGCAAGACTAGAATCGAAGGTTTTCCAGTCTGTGATGCTCCATCTTTGGACCCAGTCCTAGGAAGGGGAATGCAGAGACTGGTTGTAAGTATAGGATTAGCTAGCAAAATACTTTTTCATATTCCTTTCTAGTGGTCTTCCTAAAACTAGCTGTCCACAAATTGTTCCCAAGGATCTATGCTTTCTAGGAGTTATGTTTAGAGAATAAAGTTATGTTTTACTTATAATCTTCGGGTGTTCTCTGAAGACTGCTCAGAAGATCCTACTGGAAAAGCTAAGATAGGCTGCGATCACACGCACTAAATAATCCACTTTCAACCCACTTTTGAATTGGATTTTGCCAGTTCACAAAGTAAAAATCCACTTGGAAAGTGCATTGAAAGTGGATTATTTAGTGTGTGTGATCGCAGCCATAGTTCAATTACACTGACCAGCTCCTTACGTTCTGAAAAGGCCTGCAGTGATGGATTCAGACAAAAAGAGACAGAAGGTGGGGCGAGCAGCCCGCACGCCTCCATCTCTCTAACACACAATACACACTGCTTACAAAGAGGGCCAGATTCAAACGGATTCCTTTTTTCTGATTGCAGGTCCTACCTTGGAAGGCTCCCAAACAGGCAGTGGCAGGGGGTGGGTTTGAAAGTAAAAGCATTTAAACACCAGACCCTTTTGGTTCTTGGCCAACTCAGAGTGTGCGGCTGAGTCCTAACAAAAAGGATAGAGCAAGGGCGGCCAAGGGACACTGAGGACCAATGATCCCTCTAAGCTGTGGAGTCTTGTGAGCAAAAATTCTACTTTGTGAGCTACTGGCATGAAAGTTGTGAGCGAGCCATTTGGCTGCTGCATAAATGAATTTTCTCTGGGGTCATCTTTTCTGAGCTAAGACAAAAATGCGTGAGCCAGAGCCTTAAAAACTGTGAGCTAGCTCACACTAACTCAGCTTAGAGGGAACACTGCTGAGGACTAAGGGGGGGTCTGTGACAATACCTACTACCAGGAGTCATTTTCTGCCGGAGCATGGCGGAGCAGCGCTCCGGCAGTAAAGAGCCTGGGGTGGTACCCCCCGCCATTCTTAGCCCGCCTGCACAGGCGGACCGGCCAGAAATGCCCTGCAGAGCCCCCTGCCACCTGGGGGGATTTAAATGCTTTCCTTTCCCTTCCCCAGATGGAGAAGGGAGAGAAAGACATTCTAAACATGCCTGGGTTCCCTGCCTGATCTTCTCCAGGTGCCCTGCGACTGCTTGCATGCCTGCCCTTTGTCGGGGTGTGTGGCATATGGAAATGAGTTATGCAAATGAGCTCCTGCACCCCTTTTTCTACGAAATGACCCCTGCCTACTACAGTTTTTGAAAGAAAGCTGGCACCAAGCACTCCAGTAGCATGGGGGAGGTCAAGCAGGAAGGGAAAGCACAGAGAATTCACCCTGTGAAGAGCCTCTGTCACCACTGTGAATGCCTCTGCTTTTGTAGAAGCAGCGAGAACACAAGGGGGGGGACTCATCCCTCTCTGAAAGCAACCTAAAATTTGTAGCTCATAATAAGTGAAGTCAGTATAACTAGCTAGGTTAACTTTCCAGGTAGTAAGTCTATGGCTGAACTGAGATTTGAAGTCAGCGGTTTCCGATCTGTGATTCACTCACTGGCCACTAGACAGCACTATTCCCCACCCACCCCCAGTACTTGAGGTCAGAACAATCGAAAGCTCGCTGGTTTGACTTATATCCTGCTTGCTGGTCACAACCAGGAAGCTGATCAGTTCTTTGGGTGTATTCAGTCAAATTCACAAGTCGTTGTTTGCACAGCTACAGACGGCTCACGCACAGCCACCCTCCCCCATTGCCGTCGTCTTCTTTTTGCTCTCAAGTTGCAGCCAATGAATCACAGCCCCGTGGGGTTTTCAAGGCAAGAGATGTTCAGAGGTGGTTTGCCATGGCCTGCCTCTGCATTGTGACCCTGGGCTTCCTTGGTGGCCTCCCATCCCAATACTAACCAGTGGTTGAAAGGGATTACAGGGGGAATATGAGGGAAATCCCCATTTGCCAGCACTCTCTGATGATTGTGGGTTGAAGAAGAAGAAGAAGAAGAAGAGATTGGATTTATACCCCGCCCTTCACTACCCAAAGGAGTCTCAGAGCAGCTTACAAACTCCTTTCCCTTCCCCTCCCCACAACAGACACCCTGTGAGGTAGGCGGGGCTGAGAGAGCTCTTTCCAGAACTATCCTTGAGATAAGAACTCTGACAGAACTGTGGCTTGCCCAAGGTCATCCAGCAGGTGCAAGTGGAGGAGTGGGGAATCAAACCCGGTTCTCCCAGATTAGAGTCCGCGCACTTAACCACTACACCAAACTGGCTGAAGAGGGAAATCTCCCGCAAGGGATGTATGGGGTGGCCTTGTAGCCTGTTCCTCCTCTGTCTGTCCTGGTGTACCCCCCCCTCCCCCACCCAGTGAAGATATGGGGAGTGAACAACTTCTTTGTTTTACTTGGCAGTAGCCTGGCTGATTAATAAGGAAAATGGTGGTAGGATTCGCTGAGACTGAGTCAACTGCTGCCTTTTACTTCTATTGCTAGTGTGGATCCTTGGGAAATGAGAGATTGTGTGGCTTTTATTGCACTGTTAGTGTGTATGTTGAGGAGTTAATTGGTTTATAGGGAATTTAGAAGAAGAAGAAGAGATTGGATTTATATCCATCCTTCACTCGGAATCTCAAAGCGGCTTACAAACTCCTTCCCCTTCCCCTCCCCACAACAGACACCCTGTGAGGTAGGCGGGGCTGAGAGAGCTCTTTCCAGGACTATCCTTGAGATAAGAACTCTGACAGAACTGTGGCCTGCCCAAGGTCATCCAGCAGCTGCAAGTGGAGGAGTGGGGAATCAAACCTGGTTCTCCCAGATTAGAGTCCGTGCACTTAACCACGACACCAAATTACACTATACCATCCTATGGCCACTGTGCTATTTGCATCATGATGTCATAAATGTGGATGGAATATTTACTCGTAGAGCCAGTTTTTATGGTAACTTGAGCACCCAAGCTGATGCCAGAGCTCTAAAAAAAGAATGAGTGGCTGTTCTTTACAATATGAAGCTTTTAATTTTGACCAAAGGAAGTTTCATTGCAGTGTGACAAAACTTCTGCTTTACAGCAAGCTTTAAAAAAAATGTGCTAGATAATTAGTTCAGGGTAGGTCTCTTGCCAAAGTCTTCGAACAGCTGATAAGACATCAAGTTCTCCAAGAAAGGGTATAGATCAGAATATTTGATTTCCTCTAATGTTTATCTTACTGCTGTCCTTTGCAGCTATAATGGACTCTCTGTTATGACATTTCATGGTGTCCCGTGTGTGGTTTCTAGTCACCATGACCTGGTGCAACCTTTGCTTTCATGTATATAGGATTGTATTCTGCCAAATAGTAGTGCAGCGTGCTGGCAGACACACATCTTCCCCATCTTTCCCTTCTTTCACAAGCCCCCTTTGATCGTTGAAAAGCTTGTGGTGGAAGTTCGGGACCTGCATGGGTTAAAAAAACAACAACCATGTGAGTTGGGGGGGGAGCTGCAGCAAGGAGAGGTATTGGCAAACTCACCCTTCCTCCCTCTTTGGCCGGTATAGCCTCTTCTACCTCAGTGTGGCACCACTCCCTCCTCTGCATGGCTTTCTTTTCACACAAGTCCTGTAACTTCCAGCACCGGCTTTTAGGGGCTCAAACAGGGCTGCTGTAGCAAGGAGAATGTAAAATTATAAGATCCGTAGGCAAGTGACGAGTTCTTTTTGGCTTATGTTTATACAGTATCCCTGACAGACAGGTACGTCGGCCCCGAATCATGAAAGGTAAAGACCAGCACCTGGAATTGGACCTAGAAACAAATTGGCTATCAATGAAGAGATCAGAAAATGAGAGTCATATGCTGCCAGTACTCAGCCCCTGATAGCAAACGAGCTACCACATTCTTTATGTTACAGTTTCCAAGTAGTCTTCAAGCGCAGCCTCACATTTCTTAGCATAGTTTCTGCCTCTCTTCCCTCCCACAGGTAATTCTGTTCTTCCCCCCACACACACACTCCACACACACCTTTTTCGTCCCCTTTGGTTCTTCTCATCCCTTCTCCTCAACTACTCACTCATTTGCTAATTTTTTTCTCTCTTGTTTTTGTAACATTCATGTGTTTATTTATATATGCCATCTTTCTTATAATACAGTCAGGACCCAAGGCGGATGACAGCAATAGATGCAATTGAAAAAATAATCTCTTAAAAGAATTAAAACATATAGT
>NW_015167084.1:206366-213822 GCF_001447785.1 Gekko japonicus
GGATTACCTTGGGCAAGCCGTAGTTCTGATAAGAGCTGTTCTTGAAAAAGAGCCGTTTCTGTCAGAGCTCTCTCAGCCCCACCGACCTCACAGGGTGTCTGTTGTGGGGAGGGGGAGGGAAGGGAGTTTGTAAGCCGCTCTGAGACTCCTTTGGGTAGTGAAGGGTGGGGTATAAATCCAATCTCCTCCTCCTCCTCTTCTTCTTCTTCCTCCTCCTCCTCCTCCTCCTTATTTTTAAGTAAACTGCCCAGCACTCTAGAATAGTAATTGTTATAATAATGGCTATGATTATTACTATTATTAACAATATTGCAGCTTTGCTTTCTAACGGCTAGCTTGTTTCCCTCTCTCCGTTGCTCCGCAGAAAGGACCTTGTCCGTGTGGAGGCGACTGTCATTGAAAAGACAGAATCTTGGCCAAAAATTAATATGAGGTTTCGTCGAAAATGCCATTTCCAGAGGAAGAGAAGTAAGATTTAAAATATATATTTATAATCTCTTTCCCCCCTCAGAACACAGAATGACGTAGTTACACTTAGTTGGTGCTATACAAAACGATAGTGATGTTGGAGTATGACCTACAATGATCACATTTCCAAAGAGTGCAATGATGTGTGTGTATGTGTGTGCACGTGCAGGGCAGAACAACCCACATTATCAATAAGCCCTTTTCCATATAGCTTTCTCTGCAATAAAAGTGTTTGCTCCCTTTAGTCATACCCCCAATCTTTATGTATGAATCCACAGATGCTAACAAGCTGGAACAACAACTTTAGGCCAGCTTTGATTAGCATGTTAACAAGACAGTTTCTTTGGAATGACAGCTTATTCCTGAGTCAGATGTGTATTACTGAAACCTTTAACTGTGCTTCCCTGTGATCAGGATTACGCGATTATTTGGGCCTTTATGTTAATATTTAAAGTAATTCACCTGTAAAGCTGTGCTCTGATTCTCACTTTTCCGTTCTCTTTCAGTTATGATTCAACCACAGACTATCCTCAGGATAAACACCATTGAAGTTGCTCCCGTTCTGTCATGATGCATTCTTGGGCTTGGTTTGTTTGTCAATTTGCTTTAGGGCAATTTGAAAGTGAGACGTGTTCCTGTTGCATTCTGTCATTGCCTCTACTAGAAATCTATTAGGAAATAAAACTGTTATTTCTCATTTGGCGGTGATGGTTTTGTGACTGTGCTCATAAAACTGGTAATCAGAGGATTCCGTTCTCAAAAAAAATAAAAAAAATAAAATCAGAGGATTCCGTTCTCCTCTGATAGACATTTGGGAAGAATAATATAGAACACGTGTAGACCAGAACTTGTAACCTCTCATTCAAGTCAACCCCAGCCCATCAGCTATGTCTGGTATCCCCATGAGGAGCTCTTTAAACCTGCGTTCGTTGCCCGTCGAGGACTGCAAGGATGGGATGGAGTGGCAGTGGTGGTGTCCAGCAACAATACATGACTGGTGGACTGTGTTCATCTTGGGGTTTCCCAAGTTATACAGGTCTGACTTGAGCTTTGTTGTGTCCCTGTGCACTGAAGTATGGCTCTTCTGTTTTTGGCAATGGAAAGGGAAGACACTCATTGTCCTTATGGAGCCTTGTCTGTTTGAGGAGCAGTAAAGTCCACTGTGCATGGAATTCTCTGAATCACAGCTGTATAATAAAAGCATGAAACCAAGTGTTTGCCTTTTCCAAGAGGGCCACGTCATGCTAAAAATGCCACCCTGCACTAGGGAAGGTCTGTGGCTTAGTGACAGAACATGCAGGAAATCCCATGTCCACTCTCTGGCCTCTCCGGTTAAGAGAATCTCAGGCAGCCTTCTGTCTTACGAGACCCCAGAGAGCTACTGTCAGTCAGAGGAGACTGTACACAGCTAGAGACTCTGGTTATGGTTTGATGGCGCGTAATGCAACAGCCTTGCTGTGGGTAGGCAGGAATAGGTCTCACCAGCAATGTTCCCTCTAAGCTGTAGGGTCCTGTGAGCAAAAATTCTACTTTGTGAGCTACTGGCATGAACGTTGTGAGCGAGCGATTTGTCTCCTGCATAAATTAGTTTGCTCTGGAGCCCTCCTTCCTGAGCTCAGACAAAAATATGTGAGCTGGAGGCTAAAAAACTGTGAGCTAGCTCACACTAACTCAGCTTAGAGGGAACACTGCTCACCAGTGCCTGGATGGGTGACCTCCTGGAAATCCTATATAAGCTGCCTTAAGTGTCGTCATGGGGGGGAAGGTGGGGTTTAAATTCAATTTTCAGAAGATACCAAAGGTCTAGGGCAGCTTCATCAAAATGGATCAGGTTTTTCTGGAGTTCAGCGGTGCCGTGATTGTTACCAGCAAGCACTTTTTTCTGCTTTAGCCTGGTTTTTCCAACCACATTCTCTGATGAGATAGGCTCTAAAGCCCACATTATTGCAAGGAATGTACTCTCAGATAGTCACAACCCATTTTGTCTAAAGGAGATAAAAATCACTGCTTCACTCACTTCTAAAGCCATTAATTGAGATCCCTGTTTGAATCCTTTATTGCTTGAGTTTAATGAGGTGGATTACTAACAGTTCACTTTCCCCATTTCCTGATTCATACTGACAAAATGAACCGTTCCCCTCTTTTCAGTCCTCTGGGGAAGCTGCTTAACCAAAAACTGATGACCTGTGAGGAATAACCTGCATTGCTACATGGGAGATTAATTCATTGTTGGCCTGATTTAATATCTGCTTTTATAATTAACTTTACAGGAGCAATATTGTGCAAACTTTGTTCTACGGTGCAGGAAATGTCATATAGGTTTTATTCAGAGTGCTTACCTGGTGCAAAAGTGGGAGAAATTTGGTAAGATGCTAACTTTTAACTGGACTCACTTCTGTTAGTGAGTACTGACTTTTATCCCTCAGAAAAATTCTTCAACCAGGTTGAGAATGCCTACTTTACCAGTCCATACGAGTTTTTTAACAGCAGTTTGGTTCCACTGAAGTCAGCTGTTACATCTGATATAGTCTATAGTCTATGGGCTAATTCTCACAGGTATGTGTATCACCTGATAGCTGTAAGTGATGACCCTCGAGACCCAGCACCACAAGTCAGACTTTCACATCTGCTGTTATATCCATTACATTGCAGTAGGTTAAGTTCGCACATTTGGCTCCCAGTTTCCAACTGCAGAGAAGGGAAGTGATATACCTGCATGCCTGACCCCGTTCTTACTTGTGTTTAGTTGTTAAAATTCTTTGAATTCTAATGAACAATATCCAGTCAGCTGATTTCTCTTTCATTGTCTTAGAAGCTGTAGTGAACAGGAATCTTTTAAAGCTTAAAGGCAGACATAGGTACACTTTGTTCAAATATTTGTGGCTGTCCTAATTCTAGGAGAGGAGCATTACAACTCCAACTGTAGTTTTTTTTTAATTAAAAAAAATTAGAAACAGACTGGTACTCGGTCTCAGCATGGTCTCTTTTGTGTCTGTGTTTGGATGTTTGTATGACAGTTTTGTTGGGAGTCTTTGGACTCATATGCTAACCGGACTTATCAAAGATTTTCACATTACCATTCTAAACTGGATGTTAACCGCGCGATAGGGATGAAAGCTGGGCGGATTTTACAGGCCGATCACATGGGAACATCTGGCAAGTGTCCCGTACCCGTTGGCAATCTGTATCACCCCGCCGAAGATGCAGAGTACAAAGATACCTGGGAAAGTGCAGTATTTTCTTTTCTTTTTTTTCTTTTTTTGAAGTCCCCAGAGGGGATTTTTTATTATTTTTATAAATCTACAATGGAGCTGCGGTGGCTCAAGTGGTTAAGACGCTGAACTGCAGGCTGTGGAAGGTCAGTAGTTCAGCGGTTCAAGACCCGGGTGCCGCAAGACAGGGTGAGCTCCTGTCTCTAGTTCCAGCTCCTGCCAACCTAGCAGTTCGAAAGCAAGAAATTGCAAGTAGATAAATAGGTACCACTTCGGTAATACTACAGAAAATAATAGGGATGGGGTACTATTGGGAGAAAGGAAAGAAACCAACTAATACCTAAAAACCCAAGAGAGGAGATCCTCAAAAAAGCTTAGTTACAGTAAGTCATAACTTGTTTAAATCAATATGAATTGAGTCAAGTTTTTCACACCTTTTCACTTTTCTTTAATTTAACTGCTCAGAAACCATACCCCCCATCATCACATTTTTACATCATTTACTTCAAGGCACATTTCAGAGTCCTTCAGCCTCTATTTCTCTTTTCCTCGTCTTTTCCTCAGTTTATAGGGACTTTTTGGAGCAGCAGCCCCTTGCTTCGCCGGAGGGAAAGCGCAGTATTTTCCGGTAAAAGCAGGGCGTGAGCGGGCGGCGGATCACGGAAGCACTGGTATCCCGTCGCATCTGGCACCCGTCTGCATCCCGTCTCACACCGGATGTGGTTTTTTTAAACCTCTGTGGTCATGCGCATGCGGGAACTCCAGTTTGAAAAAAGAAAATGCCCGTCTGATCGGGAAGTGGTGGCTTGCGATTGCCACATGTGTGATCGTGCCATCCTGCTTCTTTCTCCCCCCCCCCCTTGTTTGCCACGCTTCACCATCAACATGTGATCGGCGGCTGACGGCCTGAGCACGGAGCATCAGAAGAGCATCTGATCGAGCTACCATGCTTCATTTTGCTCCGGGGCAAAAAGCCTCATTTCATCCCCCAGATTATCTCGCTCGTGTGACCAGGGCCATTGTTGGCCCAATTTCAGGTAAAGTAATACAGGGACAGAGGTTTCATCCAGCAAATTTCCTTCCGTTAATGAGCCATCTCTGAAACACTATGGTCATTTCAAACAATGGAGTGAATGGAGTCACAGCATCTCAATGATGCCGCTATAGTCCTAAAGTGCTATATTGGTTTAGCACTATAACACTCAACTTAGAACTTTTTTTTTTAAGTCTGCGGAAGATCATTCAGTGAAAAAGGGCAGGGGGAAAGGTGGCATTGTAGGAAACACTATAGACATTTTAAACAGCACACCACAGCAATTCAGAAGTGCATTGAAGGGGGTAGAAAATGGAAAGCCATTTCCCTCAAAAGCGGCTCAACCACGCTTTGCTAATCTGACGCAAGTGGGTTTTGTATGAACAGGTAAATAAATTCTGCTAGCAGCTGGTGACTAAAAAGGGTCTGTCTAAAATGACAGGGGGAAAAATCCATTAGCACCCAGTTACGAAAAGGGAATACAAAGGTAGTTTGAAAATGGCCATCTTCTCAGCATGGCACAGATTCAGTCTGGCTGCGGACAGAAAATATGTATTAGTGGCTTGAATTCAGAAATGCTGCGGATGAAAGGAAACGTGTTTCTGTGTCTGTGAAGTATAGGGGCCATGCAGTTGAAATCATTACTAAAGGAAAAAAAATAGTCTTGGGACAGTTAATTGCCCTGGTGCATATCAGTGAACCAGTTTGTATGGCATGCTAGGCAAAAACGAGCTTGCAAATGTGCCCGTGCTCCAATTGTAGCAGTTAATCTTGTTGAAGTCAGTGGCAGTAGTCATTAGTAATACTTAGCATGCCTGCAGTATTCACAAGCTGTTACATACATGAGCTCAATCATCCATACAACTACTCTGTAAAGTAGCCCTATGAGAGGGAGAGAGCGCACAACTTGCCTGAAGCAACCAGATGAGTTTACGCTAAAGGTGAGACTCGAACTAGGAACTTCTTTGAATCTCAGTATTTATGATTTATATTTATTTATTTTATTGTTTCTATTTGTATCCCGCCTTGCCGGACACGCTGGCTCAAGGCGGCCAACAAGATCAAAATATAAAACAATCCGAAATTAAGACTGTTCAAAACAACATCCTAGTTAACAACATCAATAGATAAAAACAGCAAATGATGGCGGTATTCAAGTCGGCCCAATGGTAGGGATAGCATCCAACAAAATCAGATGATAACGACGTTCCAAGTCAATTCAGTGGTAAAAGTAGCATCCAGCATGGTCCCCGGGCCAGAAGATTACAGGCACGTTCATCAGTGGCTCTGATGTCCTCCAGGAGCTCATTCCACCAGTGTGGAGCCACCACTGAGAAGGCCCTGGCTCTGGTGATAGCCAGTCTGGCTTCTTTCGGACCAGGGAGTGTCAGGCGGTGTTGTGAGCCTGACCTCAGTGCTCTCTGGGGCACATATGGGGAAAGGCAGTACACTCCTAAACATCTCCCAGAGCCTTTAAAATAAATCTCCCCTGGCAAAAGAAGAAGAAAAGTAAAGATAAGAAGAAACCTAAGTGATGACCTGAGATTACCTATGTTGACATTTATTAAATTTACATTATCCTCCAGATGTGATATAATAACCAAAAATACCTTTTCTTTCCATTTGAATACTTTTATTAGAACTTAAATAACTGAATGTAACTGTAAACATGTAGTTAAATATCTAAAGCATTTGAATAGCTTATCAAAGCACCTTGTTACTCTCTTTTGTGGTTTTAGTTTTGTAGTTTGTAGTGGAAAATCAATAAAAATTTATATATATTTTAAAAAGTACACTCCTAAACATGCATTGGATGTTTAGGATTTACTTGGATTTACTTTTGTGGGGTTTATTCTCTAGGAAGCATGCTTCTTCAGTGCAATCTTATGCCGTTACGCCAGTGTAACTCCATTGATTTCATTGGCGTTAATCTTGGAGTAACTCTACCTAGGACTGCATTGTCTTGTAGTCACTATTGGATGATAGGTGAAAAAGGCTGCTCAGGGTGACTAGTTAATTCAGCTAGGATAGCATTTTATGTGTCTAAAGTCTTTGAATAAGGCGTGTCCCCCAGCTTTTTAAAATCTATGCCGCTGTCTTAGTTATTTTGTTGCAGCAATCAAAAGCGTGCCTCGTGGCTATTCACAAAGCAGAACTGCATGCAATTAGCGGAGGCAAATGCTCTTCTAAGAAAACACGCATACAGTGTAATTTCATTGACCCGAGTGACCTGGAAGAAGGCCAGAATACTCAGCTAATCAGAAGCTGAGATAAATGGGAGTGCTGTTTAATTAGCGCTTCTCTGATCTCAGGATCACATGAGAATCTGGCTAACCAGGAACTTCAGAGCATCATGATTCAGGTTAGGCGAACGGCTCCATTAGAATAATTACAGTTTAGAAGAAGAAGAAGAAGAAGAGATTGGATTTATACCCCGCCCTTCACTTGGAGTCTCAGAGCCACAATGACAGTTAATGGCATGAATGAGATCTTTCATTACATATTCCCTCTATAGATCATTTAGTTACGTGGTGATGTCTTGTGGCTTCTTTCCCCTTAATCATAAAATTAATCAATTTCTGTCATTAAATATAGCATCAGCTAAGATCAGGTTTGTATTGTGGCTACTGTGTTCCAAAATCATAGCCTAAAGGGGATTTCTGGATTTGTCTTTTGAGAGGTTATCTCTGTATGAGCAGCCCCGTAGCTAGGGACTTTTTTGGGAGGGGGCCATGGGGGGGGG
>NW_015167084.1:213902-219672 GCF_001447785.1 Gekko japonicus
TTTTGACACCCCGCAAAAATTCCCCCCCCCCCCCCCCGGAGTTAAAAAAAGTGTGGCTGTCTTCCACCCCGGGTCTTTGCAGTCCGAAGAAGATTTGAGTGGGGGTGTTTCCCAGTCAGAGTGCAAAGTGGCGCGCAGGTAGTGAATTGAGGCACTTCAGGGACAGCCCGGGAGGGAGGTGGCACAGAAGAAATGGGAGGGGACCAGGCCCCGCGGGCCCCGCGTTAGCTACGGGTCTGTGTATGAGGCACTTTTCTGACGATCATGCCCTTCTTTCCAGTTTCAAATGCAGAATATTCTAGTATTCTGCTTCAGCGTTTTGTGCTCTGGGAAAGCATTCTTTTCATTTATTACCTTCCTCTTGTCATGGAGAAGGAAGGTAATAAACAAACTCCGGCTGTCTCTTATGCCAGTCCCCTTCCCAGCTGCCTTCAGATCTTCTCCTTCCCAACCTCTTCCTCTGTTCCCCAACTTCCCAGTTTGCTTTCTTCTTTACAGTTATGCACACACCATTAAGACAGGGGATGTAAATATACCGTCAGGACCTGTGTGTACAGCTTGAGCTCCTTGATATAATCCTGACAGTTTTGATTGGTTTCTGTTGTAAACTCAACATCGCAAGAATAAAAACTCTGAAATCATGAGGGCACTCTTTCTCAAACAGGGAAAGAAGATACAACTTCTTTGTCAGACCTCAGGATTTCTGAGCACGTCTTATTATTTTGAGATGTAGCATTGATGTATTTTTTTTTCATACTGTTAGTAATACATGCTTTACCCAGCTTGCTATTGATATGATCTGGGAGGAAATGTCACTGTTTCTAGCCTGTCAAAAAAATCCCTGGCAACACAATACTTCACAAGACTGAATCCCTGGTATAAGCAGAAAGGAGGGAAGGTTTCTTGAAGCTGTGGAGAGACTGACAATGCAACATACTATGTATTGCTCCTATCAGCCCACTGCACTATTAATAAATAATGTCCCAAAGGGAGAGAGAGAGAGAATCCCCTTCCCTGCTTCTGGAATAGCAGGATGTCATGAATTATCAGCCCCACATTTAGTATCGCCATTTACCCTTAAAATATAATCCTGAACAAGATTTAAATTCCATTCTCATAACTGCACAAAGTTACAAACCACCGGCAATGGAGTTGGGACATTACTATCCTTTTCTGTCTCTTGTCTCTCCCCTTCCCCCTTAAGGCCACCATTTCAATTGCCCAACAATGAATCCCTTTTTCCTGGCCCATTAACAGTAGTTATGCTTCTTGAGGACTACGTGACTGAAGGAAGATCAGCTCCCAGTCATTTTAGGGTATAAAAGAGAGCATCACCCCGCTGCTTGCTCACTCTCTTCTACCCCCTACCTTGCCGGTTCCATTCCCTGCGCAGTTCGGAGACTTCTCAGGTGTGTTGCTGGCAACTCACAATTCCCCTCCCCTAGTTATTTCATTTTTCACTGCAGATTCAACTCACCACGTCGGACAGGTATTGCCTATCAGTGATATTACCTGCTAATGCAAACGTCTCTGTACATTTCTATCTGAATTCCTAGATCTGTGTTGTGTATTGTTTGATTTTATATTGTGTGTTTGAGAATCCTTTCAGTAAAAGTAATCACTGCTTCTTAAGATCTAGTCTCAGCAACTAATTCTGGAATCTGGCTAAAGTTGGACTCCCGTAAACACAGGTCTGATCCTATATTTAATGCCTGTTGCCATTTAATATTCATATTCCCCACATTTATTAATACATCAAGGCAATCTGGCTAACAGGCTGACAAATACTGCAGACTGAAAGACACAGAATGTGAAACAGAAGAAAAAGATATCTAACCCAGTGCCCTGTCAGAGGCAAGACCTTCTGCCCGTGGAGCTGTTCAGGTAGTCAAGATAAGAATAACATATAAGAATATATAAACATTAACATATGAACTCACATGTTTGCAATACATACATTCAAAAACTTGTAAAAAGCAGTCTTCCTGAAGATAACCAAGAGCAAAAAGTGTGCCATATCCTCATCCAAATGGCTTTTCCCCCAGTGAGGAAAATGGCAAAGTACCCTTTCTTTCCCCCTGCTGCCATTTCTCCAGTTCCAGTTACGTCTCTGGAAGGAGTTTTTCCAGTTTAAAAAAAGGCCACCAAATGACCCAAAGTTCAATATTTTTGTGTGTGTGCACGCACTGTGAAATATCAGTTGTTGTTCTTCCATGGCAGGCTGATCTCTACAGAGCAATTGTTTCAGAATAAAAAAAAGCTCCTGGGTTTTGAGCCCATGGCATCTGAGAAGGTAGTTCATGCACCCATTGGTAGGTGGATGGGATTCAATTATGTTGAGATCAGGTGTAAAGGAAAACTCTCCCGGGTCTGTTGTTGACCTACTTGGATGAGAGAAAGAGAAGTCTGTCATTGTATCAGTTTTAGCTTTAATATTCACAAAGCACAACAGGAATCTTAGGCAGGGAATGAGAAGCATATGTTCGACCCTGAGAACCTGGATTTGAAGGCTTCTGTCCGACACTTTTCCACATAATGAGTGAGTTAGGTAGGATTTACTTTTGCCCACTTCCCATTGCTTGTCGGATCAGTGCTGCAGTTCCAGGATTCTAAAGCAGCTTGCATCTATCTCCCACTCTGTTTCGGGAGTCTGTGGTGGGGTGCCAAACTGAGAAAGCAAGGACTAGCCCGAAAGTCCTGATTTGTTGTTGTTGTTGTTGAATGCATGAAACTAGACACTTTCATAGCATCTTTAGGGTATTTCTAATTTCTGCTGGGGTCATGGCTCCCTTTGTTTGCCTATACAGTGGCAAACGGCACTGTGACATCAGCCACTAATAGCCAGTGCAGCCCAAGTGTTGAACTTGGATGCACAGCCCGTTAAGCACTCTGCTTGCTCTTCGGCAAGCCCTCTTTCCCCTCTTCTTGGCCTAACCCGCTTCACAGGCTTGTTGGGAGGCCGAAATGTCGCTCTGAGCTCTTTGAAGGAAAGGTGGTATGCAAGTGTAACAAATAGTAAGTGCTGGGGTCATGACAGTGAAACCCCTGGGAAGGTGTCAGGTTAAACAGCATGCAAATCTCCACACACGTTTCCAGGGAATCGTTATGCTTTATTAGACTACAGGTCTGTTGTCATGGTCTACAGGTATACTGTTAGGAATGACAATGGGGCGGATGCATCACTACATATAACATGATGCTGCAATTGGCTAAGCAAATGAAATCCAAGCGCGTGCGCGGGAATTCTCCCGGCGGGAGGTTACATAATGAACGGGAGACTCCATGCCTCATGAGACCAGAAATATTCACACCTGGAACGCAAGCCCTCCCTCCTCAAGGTTAGTCAGATAACCCAGTCTGGCAGCGCAAGTTCGCATGGTCTCATGAGCATCTCCCTATCGCTGTTTTCAGCAAGCGAGCAAAGCAAGCAAGCATGCGCAGTCGCGCCACAGTCAGGAAAGGGCAAATACAAGTGAAACATGGCAGCTAGCTGACAGAAGGAGAAGTAATAACAGTAAAGGAATATCGATCACCAGGGGTCATTTCCAGCAGGAGCACACAGGAGTGGTGCTCCGGCAGTAAAGAGCCCAGGGGGTGGGCACACCCCAGCAGGCCCAGGCCACAAGGAGCAAGAAGCAGCCAGGTAAGTTGCAGAGCCCCCCCCCCCAGATAGCAGTCCAAAACAGTCCAGTGGCACCTTTAAGGTCAAGGTTTATTCAGATACAAGCTCTCCCTCCACTGCGAGGGCAGATCTATGCATCCCCCTCCCCAATAGCTAGCAATCCAAAACAGTCCAGTGGAGCCTGAGCAGTGGGTGTTGCCTTCTGGCACACTTCCGGTGATGTCGGGGTGTGTGGCATATGCAAATAAGTTATGCTAATGAGCTCCTGCATCTCTTTTTCTACGAAATTACCCCTGTCGATCACCATTACTAAAGATACTCTCTAAATCAAGTTTGCACTTCTGTAGCTAAAATGGCCACATGTCTCTCGAACCCAGATTGCCAATTCTGAGAAGGATGTATGGCGTAACCTATTTGTTACTCATATTCCAAATGACCTCCTATCAAGTCCTGTTGTCGGATGTTGCTTGGCCACTGCCTTTTCTTGCCATTAGGGTTAGCAACTGAAGAGCCAGAGAGCAGCACTCAGGGGGCTAATTTTGGCCTAGGGGCCATTAGCTCTCGATCCTCACTGAAAGTGCTACGGAGGGTAGGCCATCCATAATATCAAGGTTATTTCGACTACTTCCCAATGGCTCTGTGTTAGGGGATGTAGTTAATTGTTTTAATGTTCTCAGCCCCCAGACTTTGCACATTCAAGGAGTATTTACCTCATGGGGTTCTAGAGAATGGGTAGGATTAACAAAGGTCACTTACAGGGCCTACCTGGCTGCCATACCATGAAAAATGCAGGTGTTTCCTTGAGAAAAGTTCCTGTCTTTTTTGAGGGTGAGGAGTTTTAAATTCCTGTTCGTGCATTGTAATGCCCTTTCTTTATTCACTTTGTAGCCTGTTTCAACTAAGAGTCTCAGGGTGGGATAATATGTTAAAAATATCCTACTATATAATAATTGTTTTTTGGAGTGGAACTCTCTGGAACATTCCATGCACTCCCAAATCAGTTGGCTACCTGATTTTTCACTCAGAAGGTCTTCGTAGGCATTGGCTGCATTGCCTAAGTCCCGCCCACAGAAGCAGCACGAGCCAAAATTCACCTCAGAAGAGAACTTCACCTCAGGACAGAGGACGGAGACTCCAGCCCTGTCGCTTCCTGGTGACTGGCCCTGTCGCTTTGTGCTGCCGATGCTCCCTAGTGCCACTCCACACCGCTGCCTGTCCCGTCATGTCCCAGAGCCTCAAACACTTTCGAAGGTAAGTAGGCAGCCTTCCTCCTGGCAGGGTGGGAGAGCTGTGGGCAGCCTGGCTGAGTCAGTGGGGCCTTGATTGGGCAGGAGGAGCCATGGCCAGTCTAGCTGAGGTGGTGGGGCCTTGATCGGGGGTGGGTGGGAGAGCCAAAGACGACCTTGCTAGGGCAGCAGGGCCTTGATCGGGGTGGGGGGTAGCCGTGGCCGACCTAGCTGGGGTGGTGGGGCTTTGATTGGGGAGTGGGGGAGCCGCAGGTAGCCTTTCTGGGTTGGCGAGGCCTTGATTATGTAAGGGGAGCCGCAGCCAGCCTAGCTGGGGTGGTGGGGCCTTGATCAGGGGTGGGAGAGCTGCGGGCAGCCTTGCTGGGGCAGTGGGGCCTTGATCGGGGGGTGGGAGAACCGTGGGCAGCCTAGCTGGGGTGGCGGGGCCTTGATCGGGGGGGTGGAAGAGCCATGAGTGGTCTTCTTTCCCTCCCTTCCTCTTCCTCCCTTCATCCCCATCTCTTTGCCTTCCCTCCATAGGCGTAATCTTCGTGGGGGCGGCGGGGCAGTAGCCCCCGCCGAAATTTTCAGGAAGGTGCTCAGCCTCCCCCGGGGGCCACCCTTGCTCCTAGCACAGCAATGCCTCTGGCCCAGCCCCAGCCCCCTCCGGGAAATTGGAAAGTCTACACCCTTGCCTAGACCTCTTACCCTTTTTGAACAACACTTAAAAATAGATTAGCCAGTCTTCAAAGGCACTATCTCCATGTTAAACAAAGAGTTACTTTCAGTGCAAATTAAAAGTCCATTAAGTTATCAAGCCCAATGGCAAACTGACTGTGCTACTACTCTTTCAAACAAGGACAGGGGGGAAATATGGTCTTCCCCATCTATCACTTTCCACTCTTTAAACATTCAGTTACAG
>NW_015167084.1:219752-219906 GCF_001447785.1 Gekko japonicus
ATTCAGGACTTTCGGTCGACAGAACAGCGATGGTGGATGCTTTCCTCACAACGGCACACCAGCGGCCTGAAGGTGTGCCACCTCAAGTGACACCCCCGCGGAGCCTTTGCAATAGGCTCCAGGCCAGGGGTAGCTTCTTCGATGGCATAATGCA
>NW_015167084.1:220041-220288 GCF_001447785.1 Gekko japonicus
GAGGCTCCCCTCCGCCTTGACGGTCCAGTCACTGAGTGGCCTACAGGCATAAGCTGGACTGACCAGGACAAGTGCCGGAGATCGAGCAGAATGGCGTAAAACCAAGCGTGGTCAGATAAACTTGCCAACAATGAATGTGAGTCCTGAATAAAAATGGAGTAGTTTGAAAAGCGATCCCTCCCTCTCCGCGATTGGAAACAGAGATTGCAAAGAGGGATGCCTCTTTTGCGAATGAGCGGTTAAGACA
>NW_015167084.1:221490-221679 GCF_001447785.1 Gekko japonicus
TTATCACGAGCACGCCACCATTGTCTCTCTAGCCGTCTAAGCCTTTGCTTCATCAGCCTCAGTTCCTGGGTATACCAAGGAGCCAGCCTAGTGCGCGGGCGTAGAGGGCGTCTGGGAGTGATCTCGTCGATGGCTGTCGAGAGTTGGTTTTGCCAGTCCTCGACTAGCTCATCTAATGAGCTGCCAGGG
>NW_015167084.1:222065-226213 GCF_001447785.1 Gekko japonicus
CCAAACAGCCAAACTCTCCCCGGCCTCCCACACAAAGCCGGCACACTCAATGCCTGTGAGCGTCGGCGCCGGGAGCGCCCTGAAGGAGTAAGCCTCTCGAATGAACAGAGCCACTCCTCCCCCCTCCCCTTGTCCGAGATTGGTGAAGGACCGAGAACCCAGGCGGAGCTAACTGGGAGAGTGCTACTGTCTCCCCATCTCACACCCAGCTCTCGGTCATGCATGCCAGGTCCGCGTCCTGCTCAAGCAGAAAGCCCCGAAGGACTGAGGTCTTATTATTTATGGACCTGGCGTTGCACAGCACCAATGTCGGAGTGGGGTTTCTGATCCTTGCCTCACTCTCTGCCTACTTTCTTCCTCCCTATCTCTTTGCCTTCTTTCTCTCCCTCCCTCTTTCTCCCTTCTTTCCTTCCTCCCCATCTCTGTGCATTCCCTCCCTACCTTTTTCTCTTCCTCCCTCCCTCCCTATCTCTTTGCATTCTTTCCCTCCCTCCCTCTTTTTCCTTTCCTCCCTCCCTTCCCATCTCTTTGCCTTCTTTTCCCTTCCTTCCCTTCCTTCCCTTCCTTCCTTCCTTCCTTCCTTCCTTCCTTGTCTGTAGAGGAACGCATGCCTTATATCAAGTCAGAGCATAGGGATTATTTAAAAAAAACAAAACCCTGCCAGATTGCCTTAAGTCCTTAACCTTATTGTAAATGTTGTGGTTCACGTTTAGTTTCATGTTTCACCAATGACACCACAACTAAAACAAACAAAAAAACCCGATGTACACACATCCATGCACTCTGTAATTGCTCATAGATTGTTATCACTACAGGATGCACTAAAAAAGTACTGCTCACTTTTCCCCCTCTTTCTGACTTTGCCACAGATAAAGTATGCTTTCATTGACACATGGTTATATATGCTATCATGCAGTCCTCAAAATAAAGCCAATCCGCACATGAATTTCTGAATTCCACATCACATCTTTCTAGAGCTCGTTGTATTGCTTTCATAACAGGCTTTACTGCTAGTAAGTTATAAACCAAACAGAACAAGCCTTACAGTGTTAAAGATTTGATCTTCAGAATACTTTATTATCTAGGCTGCCAGAAGCCAACTAAAATAAAAGTGGTTGTGTACTTCTCTCGGACTTGGTGGAGAATTTGTGCAGTTGAAGAGCAGGTATTAAGAATTCCATGTGTCCTTGGTGGACTCTAATCTGGAGAACCACGATTGATTTCCCCACTCTTCCACATGCATCCAGCTGGGAGACCTTAGGTCAGTCACATTTAGCCCACATGGTAAACTTCAAAAGGCATTCTTGTTTGATCTTATTGGACACAGAGAGTCATATGAATAAGCCCCCAAGCATTTTTCCTGTTAAAAAGGAACTGGGTGGGTCCCCAATTTGGAAGAGGGAGTTAAGCCTCTCTTATCCAACGTTTGCCTAACCTGAAACAGTTTTAGTAAAAAAAGGTAAAGGTTCCTTTCCTTGAAAGCCAGTCGAATCCGACTCTAGGGTTGCGGTGCTCATCTCTGTTTCAAAGTCTGAAGACGTTTCATGTGGCCGGTCATGTGGCCGGCATGACTAAACAAGGCGCACGAAACGGTGTTACCTTCCCACCGAAGTGGTACCTATTTATCTACTTGCAATTTCTTGCTTTCGAACTGCTAGGTTGGCAGGAGCTGGAACTAGAGACGGGAGCTCACTCTGTCATGCGGCACCCGGGTCTCGAACTGCTGAACTACCGACCTTCCACAGCCTGCAGTTCAGCGTCTTGACCACTTGAGCCACCGCAGCACTGCAGAACTGCTATTGGTCCCACTAGTTTGGCCCTCAGATATGTCTATTTGATTCAGGCCGTTTAGGATAATAATTTGTGCCTTGTATTGAGCCTGAAGGGGTCAGTTCCAATACTGAATTACTTGTCATGTTCCCAGTGATTCACCACGTTACAGGAGGCAGGTCAGAACAAACAATGATCAAAGGTAGTCCCTAGCAGAGTGGACTGCTGAAATCAGGCCCAAGTGCTATGAACGCTTGGATGATCTTGCTAGGTCCAGATATGAAAGAAAATATGCCAGCAGTTCTGATGACTGCGTCTTTGAAGCTAAGGGACTAAACAGACAACCTGATGGATTGCATAGAAGTTTTGCATACTTTACAAATGAAAAAGCTGAACACTTGCTCAAGCCAGTAAAGGCTTTAACATTTGCAGAGGGAAAATGTGTCCAAATTCGAAACCAAGCGGGTTAATTGCTCTTCACATGCACATCGCATGTTCTCTGCTGCTGGGATAGAAGATTAATTTCACAAGACATCCGTTTTGGATCCTTCATTGCTATCTACTACCGTATATGTGTGTGTGTAAAGTGACATCAAGTTGCAGCCTTCGGGGTAGGGCGGGATGTAAATCCAAATATAAATAAAAATAAATAAATAAATAAATTATGGCATCCCCAGCCAGGGGTTTCCAAGGCAAATGAGAAGTAGAGGTCATTTGCCATTGCCTTCCTCTGCAGTCTTCCACGGTGGTCTCCCTTCCAAATACAGACCCTGCTTTGCTTCCAAGATCTGACAACATTGGGCTATAACAGTGATGGCCCAAACTGCGACCCAAAACCCACTTATTTATCGCAAAGTGCCCACACGGAAATTTAACCGGAATACTGAGGTTTTACTTTAGAAACTTTATTTCTACATTAACTTAAGATGATCCAAACAAAGTAAGGAAAGCAATCCCAAATGCCTTCATTGACTTAAAATTATTTGGCAGAGAATTCGACACTTTAATGATGGTCTGGGCCTGGCTGGGGCGATGGCACGCATGCCCACAGAGAGGGCTCTGAGTGCCACCTCTGGCACCCGTGCCATAAGGTTCGCCACCACTGGGCTATAACATGCCACCTTCCCTCACTGCAGTCTGCTATAGACATTTGAACATGACTGTATGCTGTGGGATGTCTGCAAAGAAGTGAGGAAACGGTGTGGCCAGCTTGATAAAGGGAATAAGCAATGCTGCTTTGTAAACCATGATCCATATTGCACTGTCACAGCAGGCAGTGCTTCATAACCTTACATGGCAAAAGAAAGGCTGTATTACAAAAAAACAAAAAACAAAAACCCACCCCACAAACCAACCTTAGAAGTACAATGATGCAACTCTGTCTTAGCTCCATTTGTAAATGTCATGCAGTTGTGATGCTCAGCCCCATCTGTTCACTGCCGTTCCTAGTCGTGTCATGCTTTTCATTGCAAAAGGATCTGCTGACCACGAGAAACCTAAGACAACTTCAAGCACTGAAATGATTTGAGGGCACCATCAATGTTTAGATAATCCTGACTTTGGCTAAACAGGAGTGCTGGGCAAAGCAGAGAAATGCAGACACCTCTGATCCAAAAGGCATAAGAACATAAGAGATGCCAATGTTGGATCAGGCCAAAGGCCCATCCAGTCCAACACTCTGTAGCACACAGTGGCCAGAAATACCAGTGCCATCAGGAGGTCCACCAGTGGGGCCAGGACACTAGAAGCCCTCCCACTGTTGACCACCCCCCCAAGCACCAAGATGACAGAGCATCACTTGCCCCGGAGTCCCTATCTATACCTTGTGGCTAATAGCCACTGGTGGACCTCTGCTCCATATGCCTATCTAATATCTAATCTAAGGCAATATTAAGGGTCTCTGCCAGGCCCTGCAGACTGGTGGCTTACAAGGTGAGGGTCCCTTGTGTGAGCTGTTTTCAATTAAAACAGAAAGCTGCCAACAATGTTTTAATTAAAAAAAAACAACCCTGAGAAACAATCCAGTTTATTAACCATGTATTTATTTGGGCTTTTAAAAATAACTTCTGTTGTCAGCGTGGGCTTCATGTGTCAAGGTGATCCTGGGTCTGTTTTTGGCCAGCATGGGAGACCAACCTGGAGGGACAGAATTGCACATCGGGTATCAGTTGACAAACTGGCAACTCTTAGCCACAGGTAACTTATCCAAGAGGTGCTGTTTCCCCGAACATGGAAATGCAGCAAGGAGAACAAGGCCCCCTCTTGACTTTATGCCACACATGCAGTTGTTAAAGAGGGTGCTGGCAGAAGAGACTCCAGAATGGAGCCACTCCTCCTTTTTCATAACCCTGTATGCTTTACAGGAAGCCCTAGCCTGG
>NW_015167084.1:227067-227773 GCF_001447785.1 Gekko japonicus
TAGGTACCACTTCGGTGGGAAGGTCACAGCCAGATTGGTGTGGTGGTTAAGTGCGCAGACTTTAATCTGGGAGAGCCTGGTTTGATTCCCCCCTCCTCCTCCACTTGCACCTGGCTGGATGACCCTGGGCAAGCCATAGTTCTGATAAGAGCTATTCTTGAAAAAAACAACAGTTTCTGTCAGAGCTCTCTCAGCCCCACCCACCTCACAGGGTGTCTGTTGTGGGGAGGGGAAGGGGAAAGAGATTGTCAGCCGCTCTGAGACGCCTTTGGGCAGTGAAGGTCGGGGGATATCAACCCAATCTCCTCTCCTTCTTCCGTGCGCCTCGGTGTCTAGTCGTGCCGGCCACGTGACCACGGAAACGTCTTCGGACAGCGCTGGCTCTCCGGCTCGGAAAGGGAGACGAGCGCCGCCTCCCTAGAGTGGGACCCGACCGGCTTCGGGGCAAGGGAGCCCCCTTTGCCTCTCTTTCAGCCGCTTCTGTGCGCTTCCCGTTAACCGCGAGAAGATCCGGCCGCTCCGGCGAAGGAGACCGAAGAAGACGACTCTCCTTGCGCGTCCCGCGGCGCCCCCCTCGTGGCCGCGACGACGCGTCCTGCGGGAAGATCCGTCGGGCGTCCCCGGGAGGCGCTGCCGGGCTCGCTGGCGGAACAGATCCCCTCTCCTCGCCCCCCCGCGCCCTGGGCGGAGCTCGCCCTCCTCCTTC
>NW_015167084.1:228683-234269 GCF_001447785.1 Gekko japonicus
GAGGGAACATTGGGAGTCCTGAGAGGGCTTCTCTCCCTTCCCCCAGGCGCTATGCCTCTCCCTCCCTCCCTCCCAGCCTCCCTCCAAGCCTCCCTCCCAGCCTTTGGATCTGCCAGCTAGAGAGAGGACAATCGAAATGTCTCAGAGCACTGTTTAATGTACCCAAATGTACAGCGAATGTGGTCTTAAGACAGGAGGCTGGCCAGGGGCGGATTCACCATGAAGCAGACTAAGCACCTGTTTAGGGCACCAGTGCCAAAGGGGGCACCACAAAGTTGGGAAAAGGGTGAGAAGAACTATATGTAGCCCAAGCTTGGCTTCGTTTGTACAGTATATTGTGAATAAATTTTTGTATTTATTGTACAGTATATTGTGAATAAATTTTTGTATTTTGCAAGCTGCATTGTATATCTGGGCAGCCAGGTCAACGACTAGAATGGACTGGGGGTCAGTGTGGAAAGGAGGGGGGCACCGAGATTGGTCAGTGCTTAGGGCACCCGTGAGCCTTCATCCGTCCCTGAGGCTGGCATACCAAGAGTGGAATGGAAAATCTGGACAATTTCAATCTATTATGGGTTGAGAATCCACCTGAAGCCGACAGGATGGACACCCCCACCCCCCTGCTCCTAGCCTCTATTCCATATCCACACTGGTCTGCCAGAATAATAAATAAGCTAGGTACGATTGGGTAATGTCCAGAAAATCTTTTGGACATGGACTTGAATAAAGCGAAATCTTTGGTTCATCAGTGCTTGGCTGACATTGGGGTTTAAACTGATGGAGTGCTTTTACCCAAGTTGTATAGTATCCTAAAATCTTGGCCTGGGTTTGCAGCAGCACCATCTCTCTCTCTCTAACATCATATATGAAAAGTACAGATGTGCATTTTCTAGAGCGTGTTTTGATGCCTTCCCTTCTAAGTTACTGCAAGGAAGCTATCTCCCTTGGCCTATCCATCAAAGATGTTGTCTATGCTCGGATAAAGAAGTTGAAACAATCACTTACATTCTTTTACACTGTACACTCGATGCTGGAGAGAGACATCGGGTTATTTTTCCTTTACTCTCCCAATTTAAACCCTTGGACATTTCTTTGAAATTTGCAGATACTGTGCTGCTAAAATATTTGTTGGAAGACACCAAGAAGTCGGTGACTCTGGTAGTAGCAAAATACTGTTTTTTTAGTAATAAATAAGCGAGCATTTTTAACGAAAGGCACAGACTGAGGATCGTTTTAGACAGTCTTCTTTCCCCAAAACTTACCTCCCCCATTGACATTGCACATTTTTTAACAGTCCTTGTGGAGAAAAGGGAGAGCATGACCAGCTGGTAGCCTCTTTCTTGTGTTAAGCATGGGTGGAGATCAAAGGGATCAAAGGCTATGCTGCGCCTGCTGTTTCTCTGCCCCCCCCCCCCCCCCCCCCAATTAACCAAACAAACTCCAGGGAAATACATGCCTCTGCTGATTGGCTGATACCTGCAATATCACTGTGTAATCCTAAACAGAGTTACACCCTTCTAAATTCACTGAAGTCAACGGGTTTAGAAGGGTGTAACTCTGTTTAGGATTGCACCATAAAGCCCCTCCCTTCCCTCATAACGCACGTACATTTGCCACTAGATGGATATTTTAATTGGATCCTGCAGGGATGTTGCTTGCTTCCTCCAGCCGAGGCATGTTCCAGGGGCAGGGCTGTCAGGCTTTGCTTCACTGGAGCTGTAATAAAAGCTTTACTTGCAAATGTGAAAGCTGAACATGGTGGAAGATTATTCCTGAAAACAGATAGCAGATCCCCAGATCTAACTCCAGGTAGAGGCTTTCAGCTGCCTCTCCTCAGCATCTCTCTGGTCATTCAGATGCCAATACTTCCCGGCCGCTCTCGCACAGGTACACACTCACCAGCCCTTGCAGACCCCATCTGTGCAGGTAGATTGCCCATTCAGGAAGCAGTCCACAGGCAGTAAGACAAATCTGAGTTCATGCATCAGGTTACCTAGCACTCGTTCATGGTGATGAATGCATTTGAGGTTAGAACAATATCCCTCGTCTCAAAGAAGTTACCCTGACAATGAATTCTCAATGCTTATGGCTCTGGGTCTTCTGAAGGGTTGGGGAGACAATGGGGCACATTGAGAAAAGAAAAGAACATATGATACAAGACATGGCCAGCCGTTCACATATTACGCACCAATTAGTGTGTTTTCCCCCTCTATACAAGAAAAAATCAATCCCTATTCAAACCATCAATACTGTCAGTTTAAGAAAAAGTTTCGCCCTTACAGAAAGCCACTACCTAGTCCCCTGGGCATACTTAGTCACACAAACCCAGATACCTGCTTGTGCTGCCATGCAGCCGCTTTATAAAGTGTTTCTAATGACTCTTAAGCACAACTGCTAAGCTGGACTGTGAAATAGGTCAGTTAAGGACATGGACTGTGCCGTTGCCGTGAGACAGTGCCATTTTACTGGATTGTTAGGCATGTGCACAGCCAAGGGGAACCTTGTACTGAAGCAGCATGCCAAGCCGGACGTGGACCCATGGGGCTACTAGATGCCTCTCGCTCCTGCACTCCTGCAGCCATATGCCAGAAGGCAAGCCAGCCTCCCTGACCCCACGATACACAGAACCAGCAGCCGTGCACTAACGGAGAAGCCGTGCTCTGCAAAGAGAACCAGGATATTCCTGCATAGATGCCATAGAAAGCTCTCTTTCCCATCATGCAGGCATTCCCCCCTCCCACACCTCTGCATATTAACATCACCCGGTGAAGCACATACTCCTCTTCCTCCTGAACAAAAGAATCCACTCCATGACAGGATAAATGGGCAGTCACGTCCTCCAGCTGCCCATCAAAATAACACAGCTGTTAAACATCCAGTCGTTAAGGCCAACTACCGGCAATGGGGCCAGGACATTACTCTTCTTTTCTCTCCTTTGTCTTCCCCCTGAGAGGTGTCACTATTAGAGATGTGAAGGCCCGGAAAAAAACCGGAAAAATTTGGAGAAAACTGGGTTTTTTCCATTTTTTCCCTGAAGCCTTTTCGGGTTTTTTCCGAAAAAAGAAAAAAAAATGATTATGGAACATTTTATTTTAACATGATGAATAAAATATTTTAAGACAAGGTGTTCAAATATTTTCCAAATCATTTCTAAAAAATATGTATGGTGTCAGATTGATCTAATTTCTGTGCATGGAGGACAAGCAAGTCCTAGGTTACAAACTGAACTCTCCAATGCAAGAACAAGATGCATGTCTTCCTTTAGGAGGTGCGATTGTCACAAGAAAAGGAAAAGGTTTCAGTTTTGTTTTTGCATGTGGGTGGGTATTCTGTTTGTAATAATTGTTTGGATACACTATATTTTTAATATGCTAGTTGTGATAATTTCATGCCAAGTAAAAATGTCCATAGTCATATTTTATGTTCCTAAAGTAACAGAATGACTTTCAATCTAGAAAAAACAAAAGAAATGCCAATGTAGCATTTTTTCAATTTTTCTGAAAATTTCCGTTTCCCCCCGGAAAAAACCCGGGGTTTTTTCCGAGCTTCAAAATTTCCGGAAATTTTACATCTCTAGTCACTATTAGTCCAACCATTATTTCAGTTGCCCAACGATTAATCCTTTTTCCTGGGCCATTAACAGTTTATGTTTCTTAATGTTCCTGGGGACTACGTGACCAACAAGGCATCTGCCTCAGGTCACCGTCTCAGGTATAAAAAGAGAGCATCCAGCCATTGCTCTCTCTTGCTTCCTGCCTTCCTGCTCCCACCCTGTCTTGCTGGTTCCAGTCTTAGTGCTGTTTGGAACCTTCCATGTGTGTTGCTGGCCAGTTCACGATCCCCTTCCCATAGTTTCCTTGTTTTTCGCTGCAGAGTCAACTCATCATGTCGGACAGGTAACATATCGTCCAACCAACAATATCTCCTGCTAATGCAACTGTCTCTGTACTTTTCTATCTGAATTCCTAGATATGTATTTATGTGTGTGTATGTTTGATTTTATATTGTATGTGCGTGTGAATCATTAGTAAAGAAATCACTGCTTTGGTACATCTAGCCTCAGTGTCTATTTCTGGGATCTGGAAAATTGGACTCCCGTATACATAGGTTATTGGTCCCAAAGTTAATGCCAGTTGCCATTTAATATTCATAATCCCCCAAGCTATTATTAATAAATAAGGCAATTTGGCTAACACTTGGCTCCAAGTTTCTTTCTTGCTGCTCTCAAAACACAAGTTGGAATTTTCTTGACCACCGTCACCCCTCCCCCTGCGCAGCCCTCCACTGCTTTCTAAAAAAGAGGAGCGGCGTTTCACTCATAGACTGAGGATATGGAGAATGCCAATTTGTTTCATCAAAGTGGCATCTTCACTAATATTTACCCTTTGAACCTTCTAAAAACAGATCTGCCTTTCCCCCAGACATCTCAGAAAATTCCCTAACCACCACCACCACTCCTTTGTTGTAGGGGACTTATCAACACTCTTGATCTGAAAAACAAGATAACACATTTTGCCTGATGGGCTGCATTTCAGTTTCTCCAGAGGCAGCACTAAAGGATGCCACTTCAGTAGGAATTCCTGCTGGTTAGCAAAGGCCAGGCACATTTCCATGAAGATCACATGAGCGTTCCTATCGAAGTCTCTCTCTCCATGCCATGCATTTTTAAACCTCTTAAATCTCACAGCAAGCTGTGGGAGGCTTCCTCTTTCGTCTTCTTGCCACTCCAGAGCTGATTCGTGGACCACTCTGATTCGTGCCATGGCCCAAGGCTTTGGATAGGGCTTTATTCTGAAGGTATAATCCAGGGGTCCTCAATGTGGTGCCTGTGGATGCCATTGTGCCCATGAACACCTTTTCTAGTGTCTGTCAAATGTTATTAGGAAGTGGGAGGAGCCAGGTAGGGCTTTTGCCCAGCAAGGCTTCTGATTGGCTATTGGAGATTTGATTGGCTGTGCAGATTTTTTAAAAAAATGTTGCTTTGGTATCAGTTGCTACTACAGCACAAGGATCAGCACTGTGTTACTGAAGTTAAACTGTGGCAGTCGTTTTGTGGCTAGCTCCACCTCCTGCAGTAGCCATTTTGTTGCTGTGCCCATTGTGCTGTGCCAGAATTCCAGATATGCCCACAGGTTTAGAAAGACTGGGGATCCCTGGTATAATCTATGACTTTTTCTGGTGGCTAAAATCTGATGTAACATCAGGATTAGCCCTGTCGAGCTGGCAGCCTTCCTGTCCCCATAATTTGTACTGAGAGCCAGTTTGGTGTAGTGGTTAAGGGCACGGACTCTAATCTGGGAGAACCGGGTTTGATTCCGCACTCCTCCACTTGCACCTGGCTGGATGACCTTGGGCAAGCTGTAGTTCTGATAAGAGCTGTTCTTGAAAACGAGCAGTTTCTGTCAGAGCTCTCTCAGCCCCACCTACCTCACAGGGTGTCTGTTGTGGGGAGGGGAAGGGGAAGGAGTTTGTAAGCCGCTCTGAGACTCCTCTGGGTAGTGAAGGGCAGGGTATAAATCCAATCTCCTCCTCCTCCTCCTCCTCCTCCTCCTCCTCCTCTTCTTCTTCTTCTTCTTCTTCTTCTTC
>NW_015167084.1:234317-241876 GCF_001447785.1 Gekko japonicus
TTCTTCTTCTTCTTCTTCTTCTTCTTCTTCTTCTTCTTCTTCTTCTTCTTCTTCTTCTTCTTCTTCTTCTTCTTCTTCTTCTTCTTCTCATTGAAGACTTTCCCATCTTCTTTCCCTCTATAATTCACAGACTTCTGGATTACTCCCACTGTGGAATATGCCAGCTCTGACCCACTACCACCATGGGGAAAGAAGTGTGTAAGAAGCTGTTCCTCACCCATGGTTTCAGGCTGCAGTTGGCCCCTTCCAGGTCATAAACGTCTAGTGTGGACGGCCCTTTTTCTTGCTTTAACTCTCACAGATTTTTTTCCTAGCATCTCTCTCATGCCTGGGTCTTATTCTCCAGCTTTCTCCTCCCATCACTGCTGGCAGGCTTTACAGCTAATGTCTGCAATTCTCCACAGTCACAACTTGTCAGCTGCTCATTCCCGCCACAGACATCCTCAACGACCCTCTACTGGGTGCTTTGCAACTGGCCTTCTAGATCAGTTTGACCCCTTGCAGCCCAGCCTCCAGACTCTCATTAGGATCACTTTAATTTCTCCTACATGTTGTCCTTCCGTCTTGCTTTAGTCTACCCTTGAGCTCAGCTTTTCCATTTCATTTATCCCACTTACCCCATTTCCCATAGTTAACAGCACTTCACACATGTGTCCCCCCCCCAGTTGTGAGATGTTCCACCAGCAATGCTACCCTGCTTAGCTTCTTTTTGGTTGATAAAGCGAAGTAGACTTCTGGTATCTTCTTATTGTTTGCATTATTTATAAATGCATGAGCAGACTACAGTGAAAAGTTAAATTCTTAAAAAATAAACCAAGACAATGAAGCAGACAGAGGATTCCCACAGAGCAAGTTTCACAGTCTGTCCCCTGCAAGGCAGGAACCCTGTTTCAGCAACTCCTTGAAGAAACTCACCTCTCTCTCTCTCTCTCTCTCTCTCTCTCTCCATTAGGGTTGCCAAGTCCATCTTCTGCCCCCAGTGGGGGACTTTGGGGGAATTCCTGGAGGGGGCGGGGCATCTCCAACACAATGACGTCACATTGGGGACATCCGCCGCCCCGCCCGCCCACGCGCTCGACCTCCAGAAAGGCCAGTTCCCTGCACTTAAAGGAGCCGGCGTTTCCCTTTTAAGTGCACGGAGCGGCATTTCCCCTTTAAGAGCAGAAAGCCGGCATTTCCCTTTTAAGTGCATGAAGCTGACATTTCCCTGCAAGCCTGATCTCAAGTGGAGATCGAGCTGGAAACGTCCATGGACTTAAAGGCAGCCACCCCTCTCTCTCAAGAGAGAAGGGAGAGGGGTGGCTGTGGGTATTGGGGGCAGGGCTTCCCCCGCCAGCCATCTGGACGGTGGCGAGTAGAACCCCCCCAAAAAATGGGGGACCCCTGGCAAACCGGGGGGGGGGGGTTGGCAACCCTACTTCCCATCTTTGTTCATTTGTTCCTCACATATTCTTGCAGAGAACTCACTTCAGACCCCGCAGGTGGATTGCCAGTTAAAAAATTTTTTTTTTCAGATGTATTAACAAAACTCACTTTCGTTTGTAAGGTCCCTGTCCGCCCATGCACAGTGACCAAGCAAGCTGCCCTCACAACAGAAAAAAAAAATTGGCTCTATCATAATGTCAGAATGTCAGGTAGATGTTGTTCAGTCGCACAGTCGAGTCCAACTCTTCGCGACCCCATGGCCCACATTATGCCAGGCCTTCCTGTCTTCCGTCATGCTCTGGAGTTTGCTTTATTTCATGTTTGTTGCCTCGATAACACTGTCTAACCATCTCATCCTTTGCTGCCCCCTTCTTCTTTGACCTTCAATCTTTCCCAGCATCAGGGTCTTCTCCAGTGAGTGCTCCCTTCTCATTGGGTGGCCAAAGTATTTGAGCTTCAGCTTCAGTATCAGGGAACAGTCAGGGTTGATTTCTTTTAGGATTGACTGATTTGATCTTCTTGCAGTCCAAGGGACTCTCAAGAGTCTTCTCCAGCACCATAGTTCAAAAGAATCTATTCTTCGGCGCTCGGCCTTCCTTATAGTCCAACTCTCGCAGCCATACATGACTACTGGGAATACCATTGCTTTGACCATATGGACTTTTGTTGGCAGGGTGATGTCTCTACTTTTTATTATGCTGCAGGTAGATAGTACTATATATTATTTAACAACCCGTAGAGTAGTCAAGCTACAGAAGACCAGATTCCTTCAGATGTACTTCGGAGAAGTGATTTGACAACTGAACTGGTCATTTCTTTTGGAATTAGAAGCACAGCCCTAACTGTTGACTGTATCTTAACAAAGCTTGATGGATTGCTGCTTGTCAAGTTGCCCTGGGCTAAAAAGCTGATGTTGTGGGTAAATGTATATATGCTGTAGAGTGCATTTTAGTGGCTAATAAAGAGAAGGTGAAAGAAACACAGGGGTGTCAAGCATGCAGCTCGCGGGCCAGATCAGGCCCT
Organism: Gekko japonicus; assembly: GCF_001447785.1. Lineage (NCBI taxonomy): Eukaryota > Metazoa > Chordata > Lepidosauria > Squamata > Gekkonidae > Gekko > Gekko japonicus. Next base: position 236,766 of record NW_015167084.1, read on the forward strand.
CAGAGGGCCCCAATCAGACCCGCAAGGCCCTGGCTGTTTCCTACTTCCATTTGCAGTTCTGCTGCTGCTGCCATGTTACAGCTTGCTTCACCACTCTCTTTCAGTCACACAGGAGAGATCGATAGGCATGGCTGTCCTGTGCAATTGACAGAGTCTGGGAAAGAACTGGCTGAGGCTCCTCCCCCTCCTCCTCCCCGAGGGGGAGGGAGGGAGCAGCCAGAGCTGGCTTCCTGGCCAGGCTGCAAGAGACAAAGGGCAGCCTTTCTCCGCTTCCACTGGCTGAGGCTCCTCCCTAAAGGGAGGGAGGGAATGAGGGAGAGCTAGCTTTGCTGGGCTGCCTCAATCGCACAGGAGAAATATCAAGCACCTTTAAGACCAACAAAGTTTCGTTCAAGGCATGTGTGCCTTGCTGCAGTGTGTGTGTGTATGTGTGTGTTCTGTTGGGCTCTTTATGCCAAGGGTCTCCTGGGTGCAACTGGGTTCCCTCTCCCTTTTCACTGCAAAAAACATTCCTGCCCTAATGATCCAGTCTTTCTCAGTAAGAACGCAATGTGAGCTATTTTAGAGGAGGAACAACAACAAGCCAGTGAGGTGGAGTCTTGGTGAAAGGAGAACAATCTACTGAAGCTGAAAACAGGTGTGCTAGATTCAAAGAGTCTATCGTTTGGCCTACTCCAAGGAGGAAGGCGTTTCACCGATGCGCTGCAGAGATGACGTACTTTCCTTGATCTCAGCAAGGGCAGAAGCGCTAATAAAACTGTGTCTCTCCATACATTGCCAGTAAAAGTTTAATTTTCAAGTTGGCAGGCACCCTTCTTTGATGTTAGTGAGACAGACACTTTAATATGGAAAGTCAAAAAGCTGCGCAACTTTAAAGACTTAAGCCTCCCTGAGCCTGCTGTAAAGTGAGGAGGGTGGAGTATAAATCAGATAAATAAATAAATAAGTTGTTTTATGGCGTCTTTTTGCTGCTCCTCTGGACTTTAATGTGGAGGGAACAATAATTGAGCCATACAAATTACTGTTTTAATTAAATTCTACACGTTTAAAATATACATTCTGATATCAGTATACGAATACATACAAACACAGGAGGAGGGCCTCTTTCAGAATGTAGGCCGGAAACTGAGACTGCAAGCAAAGAAACAATAGCACAGCAGGAGCCAAAGGCCCATTAAGGAAGGGAATCCAGAAAACAGAGGTATCCCTTTGGTAGTCTTTGCAAGTTTCCTTCACATTCCATATATGTGTGTTTTGCAGCATATCTGCCCAGGGGCTCCAATTGTGGGCATTCTAGACCAGGTGGCACCTCCGTGAATTGACAAAGTGAAGGAATTTCACAGGCCTACAGCAGACATTCCACCGCTCCTAGTGTGTGCCCTAACCTGTGTGATGTTTTGACACTGGATTATTGAATGTTAGAAGGTCCTGAACATGCAAGATATCCAGTGTGGGCAGCGCTCATGTGCTCAGATATCCACCCCCTCTCCAACTGCTTGTTTGCAAGACTCAGCTTCTCCCATGTATAAAGCTCTCAGTACTGAGTAATCATAAGTGGGATTGTTCAGAAAAGATTGTTCAGAAACAGTAAAGCAACAGATGGGAACTTAAATGGCTGTGGTTGTCCTATAAACTGTATTTCATGTGCCCGCCCCCTGGGCTCTTTACGGAGCTCTGCGCCTGTGCGCTCCTGCGGGAAATGACCCCTGTTAATCGGTTGTAGCAAAAACAAAAAGAAATCTTGTGGCACGGCACCTCAAAATCTAACACATTTATTATCGCATGGGCTTTCAAGGTGCATGAAGTGAAACCTCAGTCTGCAGATTATATATGCACAGAGGGTGAAAATGGTGAACAGTAGGCTTAGGAAGCCATGAAATGGAAGATGGTGAACTTGTGACATTTCTTTTGTTTGCTAACAGGCCTGGAGGAAAAAATGTACCATCTTTTCTGACAACTTTCTGACCATTTCAACTGCAGTGAAATAGTATAGGACAGCTTTAGTGATTCCAACATCATCGGGAGTTCCCCCCTGCCCCCGGAGAATCACCTTGTGCTAGCACTCGTTCTTGATGAATTTCCCAGGGTAGTTGCTGTCAAGGCTAAAATGTAGATGTGTTGATCCTCTTTGAGCTCCTACAGGGGGCTACTCCATAAACAAGTTGCCCTCACTGCTTTCTGAAGCCAAAGAGTTTACTCCTCTCTGTTTTAAGAGTCTCACCTGGTCCATGTACTACACATTAAAAAGTAAAGGTAAAGGTTCCCTTGCTCGAATCCGACTCTAGGGTTGCAGTGCTCATCTCCGTTTCAAAGCCGAAGAGCCAGTGCTGTCCGAAGACGTTTCCGTGGTCATGTGGCCGGCATGACTAGACACCAAGGCGCACGGAACGCTGTTACCTTCCCACCAAAGTGGTACCTATTTATCTACTTGCAATGTCTTGCTTTCGAACTGCTAGTAGGTTGGCAGGAGCTGGAACTAGAGACGGGAGCTCACTCTGTCATGCGGCACACTTGGGTCTCGAACTGCTGAACGACCAACCTTCCACAGCCTGCAGTTCGGCATCTTAACCACTTGAGCCACTGCAGCTTTACTACACATTAAGTCTATATTAAAAAGGATAAGTCCTTTTCTCCAGGCTTGTTGACCACCCTGTATTGGTACAAAACTGAAAGGAATCCAGTAGGAACAAAGCAACTATTCAGTCCCCCCCCCCTAGTTAAGCTAATTTAATATAGTAGATGAGAAGTGTCACTTTGGTTTAAGTCCGGTTATTACAATCAAGCCTATTAATGGAATCTAATTCAGCAATTTCACTCTGGAGTCTCCCACTGATGTTCTTTTGTTGAAAAATAGTGGCTTTTGCCCTGACCTGGATAGCCCAGGCAAGCCCAATCTCCTTAGATCTTGGACGCTAAGCAGGGTCGACTGTGGCAAGTACTTGGACGGTCGACCTCCTTGGAATACCAGCAGTCGGGAGGTGGGGGCAGGCTTTATTCAGCGACCTCTCTGAATATCTTCCAGGCTCCCAGTAGGGGCCAGTCACCACAGGTCACCATGACTTCCAGGGGCACACACGCACACACAGGCACATAGGAAAAATACAACAAAACAAAAAAAAAGGAGAGAAAAAAGAGAAAAGAAAACGAGTGGCTTTCAGGTGAACAACCAAGTGTGACATAGTGTTGAAATATTGTGGATCTTAATGATCATGCCAGTCTGGTACAGTCAAATAGATGCTTTGTTGACTACAATGCCATAACTTTATTATTTTGAAGGCATTCTAAAATTTAAAAAAATCAGCATGTATATTTAGATTGATAAATGTTTGTCTATATATAGTTATGTGTTCGAGTTCAGGGGCTTTCCAGACTCTTAGGCAGTGGTCTGTTCATATATCTGCTACGGGAAATGTTGCTGAGGCTAGAATGTGGGATCTTCTGCGAGCACAGCGCGCACTCTGCCGCCCCCACCTTCTCAATGGTGGCGTTTGTTATTTATTTATTTTTAATTGCCCAGCTGTCATAATTCCAGTTCTCTCAGTGACAATCTGAAGCAAACTGCAGTTATTCAGGCTTGATAACAAGTGATTACTTATATATAGGTTTCTTTTTGTAGAAAAAGCCCAGCAGGAACTCATTAGCATAATAGGCCACACCCAACAGCAGAAACGCATTAGCATATTAGGCCACAGCCCTGACAGCACAGCTCATTAGCATATGAGGCCACACCCCCATGTTACCAGAAGTGTGGTCATCCAGCTACACCCACCTATTGCTTCTTATTCTGTTGACCTTGTTTGTTGTCAAAACCCAGGGCTTTTTGCATGTTAGGCCACACACCCCTAATTGTAGCCAATCCGAATGAGTTTCTGCTGTTGGGTGTGGCCTATTATGCTAATGAGTTCCTGCTGGGCGTGGCCAACTTGGGAGCCAGCCGGAACTCCATTCCTGTGCGTTCCTGCCCCAAAATAGCCCTGGCTATATAGATCTGGGTAGGGCACGGATTTGGCTCATCTAGGAGTCACAAAAGGAGTCTCCCTAGTTCCCTTCTCTGTTGACTCAGAAGCCCAGCTCTGATGTTCATTTCTGCTGCTTTTTTTAACCAGATGGTGAGGTTTACCTCTCAGGATTGCTTGGTGAACATTTCCTTCTGGAAGCCCCAAGATATAAAAACAACCTGCTGCTAAATAACTTTTGATTGTATTGAGGTTTTTGTCCATGTTCTGCAACTATAAGCTACCATGAGAGTCCATTTGTAGATTAGATCAAAGGTTATACATTTCAAAACTGTATTTAAAAATAATTCTATTCTGATCAATAAGTCTAAAGCTGTGTGCATAATTCAATTGGTTAAAGGTTTCTTTTACTTCAAAACCTTCACACGATAGCAGCCTTTCCCTTTAAAAACAGTTTTGAGAATGAGGGTTCTATTCAGAAGTCATATTTGCAAACCAAAGCGACAATGTTATTCTGTATGGTATGCTGGTTTAAATACCATACTAAATTGATGATGATGATGATGATGATGATGATGATGATGATGATGATGATGCAGTGTTGATAGGATAGGATTTGATAGGATTCAATAGTGATAGTTGTTAAAATTGTAAGAAGCTTATTATGAATATAACCTGCTTTTTAACTGACCGTCAGATCTCAGAAGCGAAGCAGGGTCTTGTGGCTAGGCGGGATACAAATCGAAATTAAAAATAAATAAATAAATAAGGGTTGGTACTTGGATGGGTGACCACCAAGGAGGACTCTGCAGAGGAAGCCAATGACAAACCACCTCCACTTGCTTGAAAGTCCCTTGCTGGGGTTGCCATAAATCCATTGTGAGTTGATGGCACATATGTACATAAGAGTCCACTCCTTCAGTACTTGTCTGCTAGTATTCTTTGGCTACTATTAGCAAAACTGTGTTTAGTTTCCCCATTGTTTAGGCTGCATTGTGGGGAGAGGAAGGTAAGCAGCTTTGAGACTCCCTAAGGTAGAGAAAAGTGGGGTATAGAAACCTACTCTTCTTCTGATTTTGCTTACTTACTGTTAACAATTATATATCAAACTAGCAGTAAAGCCCGTTGTGGAAATAAATACAACGAGATCTAGAA
>NW_015167084.1:242491-243668 GCF_001447785.1 Gekko japonicus
GGGGAGTATGAGGTGTGGAATGGAGTGAAGTCCAATCAGCTTCCATATGCAAAAGACCTTGAAGGTTCCATATGCAACTGACATTCCAACTGCCTTGCGGGGAGGGGGGTGAGTTTGAGGTGTGGAATGGACTGAAGTCCAATCAGCTTCCATATGCAAAAGACCAGGTTGTCAAAGCAGTTGTGGTGTGGGCGGGACCCGGGCTTTGCCTTCTGATATGCTGAGGAGCAGTGCCATCAGCCATACACTAAGGGAGTGCATTTTAGAATTAGAACTTTGGCACCCACTACTCAATTATATATAAGGAGAGATACCTGATTATTGAGTTCAAAACTGTGTACAGTTCTAGTTTATAAAACTCCTCTGCCTAATGCCTTACCACCCTGCCAAAAGGTTCTCTTTAAGGGGCTGTTGAAGTCCTTAGTAGTGAGAGAGAGACCATAAATCCTAATTCTTGGGAAATTATAAATTCCCAGCATATAGACATCTGGATTTCCAGTACATAGACATCTGGGGCCAGCTGAATGCTGTTATCAGTCTCAAATTTTAGTGTTCTTGCCTTCTTGGTCTTGGTTTGCATTTACTGATGGCTTGAGTGAGTGCTGAATATGTTGTCCATTCACATGGTAGCCATTTCAGAGAGACAGATGAAGGACCCTGGGCATGTTTCCATGACCCATCATGCAGAAAGAAATGGTCCTATTGTAGAAAAAAATGGTGGGAATCTCTGAATGTAACTTTATATCGAGAGAATGCAAGACTACAGAAGTGTAAGTAACATTGTTGGACTCCCCTTTCTTCCTGGCTAAATTCTCAGCTGCCCAGGTGGCAATCATGCTTTTAGTAAAACTGAAGCATCAATTCTCACTTGGAAGCATGCATGGATATGTCAGGATCTGGTCACATGCAAGGCAGAGGAGCATCCTTGTCAGGGGTCATTTCGTAGGAAAAGAGCTGCAGGAGCTCATTAGCATAAGGTATGCTAATGAGCTACTAGGCTATTAGCATAATAATTCATTAGCATATGCCACGCCCCCTGACATCACCGGAAGCGATGTCAGAAGGGGAAGCAAAAAGGGGGGGAGACATCTTCAAAAGCCTCCACTTCCCTTCCCCAGCCGGCCTGCGGGGGGGGGGAGCAAAGAGAGTTGGGCCGCAGAAGGAGGAAAGAGGGAGG
>NW_015167084.1:243932-255741 GCF_001447785.1 Gekko japonicus
CTCTCCCGCCCCCCACCCCCCCGCGGATCCCTCACTTACCACGATCAAGGCCTTCCCCAGGCTGCAGCACTCCAGTGCAGGCCCTGGGAGGCCGGCGACGGGCCTCCTCAGGCCTCCCATGGGCCACAGCGCTCCAGCGCAGGCCCCGGGAGGCCGGTGACGGGGCTCTTCAGGCCTCCCCTGGGCTGCAGCGCTCCAGCGCGGGTCCAGGGAGGCCGGCAACGGGCCTCATCAGGCCTCCCACAGGCCGCAGCACTCCATCGCGGGGAGCTGGAGGTGGGGCTTGCCGCTGCCACCATTTGTGCCAGCTCCTGGGCTGCCGGAGTGGTGCTCCGGCGCACTCCAGCCCCAAATGACCCCTGAGCCTTGTAATTCTGACTACATACGTTCTGTACATGTAACAAATTGCCACTCAAAGGAAGAAGTTTCCAAAATGGCTCCTTGGAATATGTTTCTTTCTTGTCAGTGGGAATAAAAGTTATAGATGTAAATGATACTTGCACAAAATAAGCACTTAGCCACTCAGAAGAACTGTTTGCATGCCCTCTCTCACTCTTTTTAAATAACCTAGTCTAATTGTATGGTCATTTTAAAAACAGACAGTAATTTTCATATGCTATGCTTTGTCTGGGCAGTTACAGCCACCGGGAGTCTTGTTATACCCAGCATAACTCATTCTTCTAACAGAAAAGAGAAAAAGTAAACACCCTGCCCTGACCAAATGGTCATTTATAGTCAGACAAAATACAATGGGCCAGATTATTAAAGCATGATTTACTGTTCCAAATACACATACTGAGTACAAACCATTAAGCCGGAGGCAAGAGGCACAGACAGGGATACCATCCAGGGTTCAGAGATTAAAGGAAGTAGGTGGTTTTGGCAGAGACTAAGAGGTAGAAGAAGATGGGTGGGTTCCTGTTTGTGAAAGAGGGTCGTGATTAAGAGTTAGACTAAGCATGACCTCTGTTTGTCTCTACCATTTACAGAATAACTTTAGAAAGAAGATCCCCATAATGAAAGAGCTCTGTTGGTCAGTAGCCCAAAAACAACAATAGCTCTTGGAAACTCAGATGAGAAAATTCAGACTGAGACACATGAGCATTTCAAAGTCTGGGCATTACTTTGTCTAGCTTGGCTTCTGGGCCTGATTTTATTCTGGATGTCCTAATATGCACTAGCTTAATGGTCACTGCATCACTTCTGCGTCAAATGGTTACAGTCATTATATGCTACCACTCACTATCTGCAGCAAAGGCTATTAGGTAGGACTGGGTGGCACTGCTATATCATCTCCCTTTTTTGAAATAATCGTTATAATCTCCGGAAATGCCTCCTCTCTCTCTCTCTCTCTCTCTCACAAACAGCACACAGCAGCAGCCATAATATATGAGAATTACTAGTGTGTGGCAGGTGACAAGAGGTTAACAAATATAAACCACGGAGTTATACATATTTATAACGAAACAAAAGGCGGAAAAACACCTTTGGGAAATCAAAATGGCAACTAATGAAATGCAATGTAGGAGTGGTAGAGGAAGGAGTTTCCAGTGCATGCAGGGAGCCTTAAGTTCTCTGTAGGGTCTGACTATCAAGAAGAAGAGGAGGAGGAGGAGGAGGAGGAGGAGATTGGATTTATACCCCGCCCTTCACTACCCAAAGGAGTCTCAGAGTGGCTTACAATCTCCTTTCCCTGTGAGGTGGGTGGGGCTGAGAGAGCTCTGACAGAAACGGCTCTTTTTCAAGGACAGCTCTTATCAGAACTAAGGCTTGCCCAAGGTCATCCAGCAGGTGCAAGTGGAGGAGTGGGGAATCAAACCCGGTTCTCCCAGATTAGAGTCTGCGCACTTAACCACTACACCAAACTGGTTCCCCAATATGTTAATTAGTATTATTTTTGCAGCAACCAAATTATAAAAGACAGAAAAGCTGTGAATTTTTTATTCATTCTGAGTGACCCAGCAAGTAGGGATCTGTATATATGAATAAACGTTGTCCGTGAAGACAGCTACAATCTTTACTGTCCTTCAGCTTAGCAATTAGAGGCCCTGGCTCAGCAAGCTCATACTGTAACATAACCCTCTCCCTGGGTAAGACATGTGCAGTCATGGAGTCATAACTGAAAAAAAGTGGTGCTAAAATGGCAAAGGGGGATCCATTAAAAACCAGAGCAGAAAAGAACATACAATATGTTTTTTTTAATTCACACATACTGTACTTTTTAGAAAAAGTAATAGTAGATGTCGACCTGCACAGGAAGGTCAGTATTTCTTGTTAAGAGTGACACATTAATTTTTATCGCTTGCTGTAGTCTTTGAAGCAGGTGCGTGGGGTGGGGGGTGGGGATTATGCAACAGCCCCTACAGAAATCCATGGTCTGTGTAGGCACAGACATTTGCTCTCACAGCAACACCTGCAGTATTTTCCTCATGGAAATCTCCCTCCCTCCCTCCCTCCCTCCCTCCCTCCTTCCTTCCTTCCTTCCTTCCTTCCTTCCTTCCTTCCTTCCTTCTTCTGTTATGTATCGCAATGGAACCGGACTTGCGAAAGGGCTCGCTTGCAAACATGCGGAATAGCGTAGCTTGGAGCGTATCACAATAGAAGGTTTGGATCCTAGAATGAACCAATAGATAGATCCGGATCCTAGTAGTAGCCAATTGGTAAACAATACTCTGTAAATAGCCTATCGTATCGTGGGATGTGGGTGTGTGTGTTGGGTGTCGTGTGTTTCATGAATATAAGCAGGGCTCTGACCCTTCAAGTTGTCTTAGTTTTGAGCTGAAACCACTTAATAAACATGAGTAATCACTCTACGCGTCTGAACCCAGTACATTTCAGCTTCATAACTGAAAATGTACAGGTCTGGGCCACAATCCAGTGCACAGTTAAGTATGTCTAAGCAGCGTGAGGGGAAGATCTGCATTGCCACAAAAACGGGGCACATACCAGGGAACGGCCAGTTCTGTGGCCCCGGTTGCTTTGTACATGTGTTTCTCATCCTCACTGCATGTGTTTACAGGAGGTCACCTCAATGAAACGTGACTGCGTTTCTTAGGCTTTAAGAGAGAAAATTGTGGCTCCAGGGAAACATTTGGATTCAGAGCTTTTGAAATCAACATTTCTCCTCACTAAATCCAAAGCACAGAACACCATTCTTGCCAAAACTTGAAACTCAAAATATTGGCTGCGATCCACACCTGCGTTTCTGTGGGAGCAAGTCCTTGTGCCTGTGGAGTACAATTTTCCCCATCTCCCCCTTCTCATGACAGTGTCAGGTTCAACAGCAAGTAAATCTCCACACACGTTTCCAAGGAAGCATTATTATGCTTTATTAGAGTACAAAACTGGTAGCCTATCCACAGGATTATTGTTAGGAATAACCATGGGGCGGAAACATCCCTACATATAGCAGGACGAGGCAAATGGCTAAGCAAATGAAATTCGAGCACGCACACGGGAATTCTGCCGGCGGGAGGATACATGATAAGCGGGAGAGTCTCAGTGCCTCATGAGAGCCGAAAGATTCACACCAGTGGTGGAACGCAAACCCTCCCCCCTTCACAAGGCCAGACAGATAATGGAGGCTGGCAGCACTGGTTCTCGCGGCCTCCCTATTGCTGTTTACGGCAAGCAGCAGATCAGCAAGCAAGCCAGGATCAGAGAAGGGAGCAAGCAAAACATGGCAGCTACCTGACAGACAGACTGATATGCACCCCCGAATTCTATTCCTGCAAAATTTAATTTTTAACTCTGTCTTGACCCCCAGACTAGCAACAAAAACATTTCTGAAATAACAGAATAACATCATAGCAAAAACTGGAACAAGTTTCAAGTACAAGCATTCAAAATTACAGCACTTACCCTGGGAGTGTGGAGCAGCGGGGTTTAATTGGGCCTTCTGAGAGTGTCTTGAGTAGAAGAACTGTGACGGCGGAGGCCCCCCTCCACCTTAAGGTGGGGGCTGGAGATCTGAAATTTCAACTGGCCTGCAGACTGCAGTAACAGTTCCCCTGGAGAAAACAGCTGCATTGGAGGGGGTGCCCGCATCCCTAGAGTCGGATTCGACTGGCTTTCGAGCAAGGGTCTGCCTTCCCAAGGCTGCACCCCCAAATCTCCAGGAATTTCCCAAACCAGAAATGGTAGCCCTACTCCACCTACTTACTGGTCTCACCTCATTCGCTAGTTTGCATACAGGACCTGTCTTCAGCTGCCAATCTTAATTGAGGAAGAGGTTCGTAAGCTGGGCTCAGGCCACATAGGACTTTAAAGATGCTAGCATAGGGCTGCCAAGTCCCCCCGGGGGGCAGGGAAACCCTCGCCCCAGAGGCCCGTTCCCCGCCGCTGGCAGATTGGGCGTCACCAGGAAGTGACGTTATGACGCCGGGCACGCTGGGGGCTTGCTTCTCGCACGCGTGCATAGGACGCCGGACGGGAGTTCCCCGCTCCCGACGAATTTCGACTTGGCAACCCTACGCTAGCAAGCTACTTGACGAGTCCTAGAACTAAATGACTGTGATGGCAGGTAGTGGAACCCTAGATGTGGAACCTAAAAATAGGTCACAAAGATAATTTGTTTCACTTTTATTCCACCTGTCCTTCAAAGAATTCAGGATGATATACATGGTTCTCCCTCCCTCCATCTGATCCTCATAATAGCCCTGTGAGGTAGTTTCTCTGTTTTAGAGAATGACTGTCCCAAGGCCAGTCAGTGGATCTCCCCAGGGCTAGTACAATACTCTACCACCACATATACTGGCTCTCACCGTAACTAAGTCAAGGAGCGGAATAATGCCTAGCATCAGATGAGTACTTTCCAGACTGATGGTGCCCTCCACTGCCAACAAAGAGCAGTGCAAATGGAACATAAGAACACGAGAAGAGCCCTGCTGGATCAGGCCAGTGGCCAGAGGTCATTTTGGGGGGGAACGCAGTTCCCCCGGGTGAGGTGCAGGGGGGCGGGGCACATGACGAAGCCCCGCCCCCTGCTTCCGGCCACCCCGCTTCCAGCCCTCATTCAGCCAGGAGGAGGCAGGAGAAGAGGGAGGGTAAGTTGCTTCCTCCCTGCCTCTCCACACCCCTGCCTGCCTGGGACCAGGGAGGGCCTTGGCGGGGCTTCCTCGCACTCCCGCTGGCCTTGCAGGTCCACCACCGGGCCCCTGATGTCAGGGGGTGTGGCATATGCTAATGAGTTATGCTAATGAGTTCCCCTAGCTCTTTTTCTACGAAATGACCCCTGCCAGTGGCCCATCTAGTACGGCATCCTGTGTCACATAATAGCCAACCAGTTCCTCTGGAGATGCAGCAGCAAGGCATAGGGGCCAAAGCCTTTCCCCGATACTGCCTCCTGGCACTGGTATTCAGAGGTTTACTGCCTATGAAGGTGGAGGTTCATATCAGTCACCTTGGCTAATAGCCACAGATAGATCTATCCTCCATGAATCTATCCAGGACTTTTTTTGTAGAAAAAGCCCAGCAGGAACTCATTACCATAATAGGCCACACCCAACAACAGAAACTCATTAGCATATCCAGCCACACCCATGAGAGCATAGCTCATTAGCATATTAGACCGCACCCCCATGTTACCAGAAGTATAGTCATCCAGCCACACCCACCTTTTGCTTCTTATTCTGTGTACCTTGTTTGTTGTCAAAACCCAGGGCTTTTTTTGTAGCCGGAACTCCTTTGCATGTTAGGCCACACCCCTAATGTAGCCAATCCTAATGAGTTTCTGCTGTTGGGTGTGGCCCATTATGCTAATGAGTTCCTGCTGGGCGTGGTCAACTTGGGAGCCAGCCGGAACTCCATTCCTGTGCGTTCCTGCCCCAAAATAGCCCTGAATCTATCCAATCTGAAATCAAGCATAAGTAAATAAGAGCATCCAGTTCCTTGCATGCACCAGTAACACCACCATGCCTTTTTGCACCGTGCCATTTGGAATAGTGATCTGCATTCATGTTGGCTTGACAGAGGAATCAGAAAAGTGGAAAGTGGAATCTGAAGAAACAGATGTCAGGCTTAATTTGTAGGAAGTTTCTAGAAATAGCTATGAAATAGCAGCACACGGAAAGCCATGCCATAGGCAAATAAAGCTAGGTTATTAACAACAGAGTCCTGTAGCCTGTAATTGCCTACATTTTTATGGGCTTTACTGGTAAAGGCCAAAATAGTCGAACAAATCAATCTGGAATTCTGGAAAGTGACTGCTTCCATAGCAGGAACTGGGCAGGCTCCCAAAGCGAAAGTACATGGGACTAAATTAAGAATGGAACCCAATTAAGCTGATTAAAAATTCAAGAAAAACAACAGAAGTTATCATTACAAGGAAGGGGTTGAGCACAGAGGCATGTGGGTTGATGTTGATGTCAAATGTATCCACCCCATTTTGTATTCTAATTCTTACAGAGGTCAGGATTTCAAAGGCATTTCTGTTTATTCTGGCGATAAACACTAAAAGGAAAAGGGGGCTCTGAGTTGAGTGGTTAGATGCTGGGGAAATTCCCGCTCTGCTCCATGGCCATTGGCCTGTGGGATCTGCAGGGTTCAGTCTTATCCCCCATTCTATTTAATAGCTACATGAAGCCCCTGGGAGAGGTCAACAGGAGGTTTTGAGCTGCAATGTCACCAATATGTGGATGACACCCAGTTCTTCCTTTTCCACCTAATTCCATGCAAGCAGGGGTCATTTCCTGCAGGAGCGCACAGGAGCAGAGCTCCAGCAGTAAAGAGCCCAGGGGGTGGGCACATGCAACAAGCCCCGCCTCCTGCTCCCAGCAGCCCTCAGTCAGAGCAAGAAGCAGCCAGGTAAGCTGCAGAGCCCCCCTTGCCCCCCAGTCCAAAACAGTCCAGTGGTACCTTTAGGACCAAGTTTTGTTCAGGTACAAGCTCTCCCTCCTCTGCAAGGACAGATCTGCACGCCCCCCCCCCCATAGCTAGCAATCCAAAACAGTTCAGTGGAGCCTGAGTGGTGGGTGTTGCCTTCTGACACACGTCCAGTGATGTCAGGGGGTGTGGCATATGCAAATAAATTATGCTAATGCGCTCCTGCACCTCTTTTTCTACGAAATGACCCCTGCATGCAAGTATTGATGTTCTAAACTGGTGCTTGGAGTTAGTAATGGGCTGGGTGAGGGTGAACAAGTCGAAACTTAATCCTGACAAGACAGTGGTATTCTGGGTTAGAAGAAAGGCAGACCAAGGACTTCAGATCTCCCCTCTCCTGGACGGGGTCACACTCCCTTTGGAATGTCCAGTTCTCAGCTTGTGAATGCTGCTCAACACAGCGGTCACCTTAGAAAATCAGATGGTTCTTATGGTTTGGAGTTCTTTTGCCCAACTTCAGCTGGTACACCAGATGCACCTGTTTCTGATTTGAGTCTAGCCACTGTGATCCATGCCTTAGTTATGTATAGGCTGGATGACTGCTTGGGGCTACCCTTGAAGAGGGAGGAACCTAGGAGGTTGGTAGGGTTGCCAGTCCCGGTCCCGGCGGGGGCGCCCCGATTTTTGGGGCTTCTGTCCACTGCTGCCCAGCTGGCTGGCTGGCAGGGACCCCCCCCCCCATAGCGATGTCGCTGTATGACATTCCTGACACAATGATGTCGCCTGGAAGGGTGATGCTGTAATTTGAGGACAAAACTCTATGGTATGAAGCTGGTTGTACCAGACAGTTTTGCCCAAAACCCAGAGCATTGCCATGCAACGTCCTCGGCATGATGACATCACTTTTAGGTGACGTCATCACATTGGGGACGTCCTGGAATGCCCCCCCCCCGCGCAACAAGGGGATCTGTCAACCCTAAAGGTCGAGCAACTAAGACATAGAACAGAATATATCCAGAGGTCATTTCGGGGGGGATCGCAGGGGATCGCAGTTCCCCTGGGTGAGGTACGGGGGGCGGGGCACATGATGAAGCCCCGCCCCCTGCTTCCGGCCGCCCCGCTTCCGGCCCTCATTCAGCCAGGAGGAGGCAGGAGAAGAGGGAGTGTAATTTGCTTCCTCCCTGCCTCTCCCCACCCCTGCCTGCCTGGGGCCAGGGAGGGCCTTCGCGGGGCTTCCTTGCACTCCTGCCCACCTTGCAGGTCCACCGCCGGGCCCTTCATGGGGCTCAGCAGTGGAGCTGCAAGGCCGGTGGCGGCCGGGACCGTTGGGGGCGGGGTGTGTGGCCTTATGACACACTCCTGGTGATGTCAGGGTGTGTGGCATATGCTAATGAGTTATGCTAATGAGTCCCCCTAGCTCTTTTTCTACGAAACGACCCCTGATTATATTTATTTGTTTCACTTGTAGTTGACACATGGGCGCACACTGTGAATACAGTAACAGCCAAGGGCAGAATGGTTGTACAAAGTTATCTCTGATGGGTGTGGGCTCCTCAATATATGCAGGCTTGATTGACAGTAAAACTTTATAAATAGGGCTCTTTTTGCAGCAGGAACTCCTTTGCACATTAGGCGACACCCCCCTAATGTAGCCAATCCACCAAGAGCTTACAGTGAGTAGCCCCTGTAAGAAGAGCTCTGTCAGCTCTTGGAGGATTGGCTGCATTAAGGTGTGTTCTATGAACGTTGTTTTTAATGTGTAGTTACTGTGCACTTTTCAATAAACAGATATATTCTGTTCTGTGTTTTAGCTTCTCAGCCTTCTAGGATCTTGACTTGACCCTCAGGTTGGGTTTTCTCCCTTGTTGCTGTTTCCTGTCCTTGAAGAGCGTTCAGAGGCTGCAGCTAGTGCAGAATGCTGTAGCTAGACTGTTGGTCGAGGCCAGTGACCAGGATCATGTGACCCCAATGATACAGCAAGTACACTGGCTTCCAATCCATTTCCAACCTCAATTCAACTTTAAAGTCCTACATGGCTTGGGACCGGGGTATCTGAAGAACTTAGAGTTGCCAAGTCTCTTACCTGGTATAGTTGGGGGGGAACGGATCCCGGACCGGGAGTTTCGCGCGAATGCTTTGTCCATGCACTTTGTGCACGTGCACCCCAATGATGTCGCCCAGAGGTGACGTAATCACACTGGGCACGTCGCAGGGCGATGCTCTAGCAATCACCCTAAAAAACTCTATGGTACCATAGAGTTTTCAGGGCGATTGCTAGAGCGTTGCCCGGTGACGTGCCCAGCATGATTACATCACTTCCGAGTGACGTCATCACGCTGGGCATGTCGGCCTGATCTGGCCACTTCGGGGGTGGGGTTCCCCCCTGCCGGCCAGATCGGGACCGGTAGATTGGGGGCCATTTTGGTGGAGGAATTCCCCTCCCCCAGGGGGACTTGGCAGCCCTAGAAGAGCTTCTCCCACACATTCCTGCCTGGGAATGAAGATCACACAGAGAGGCCCTCCTGACAGTCCCACCAATCAAAGAAGCTCATCCGGTGGACACACAAGAGAAGGCCTATTGAGTGGCAGCCCCAAACACAACCTCCCCAGGGAAGTGTGCCCAGTCCCCTCATTGTCAATCTATAGGAGGCAGCTGAAGACAGTTTTATTAAGGACAGCATTCGATTACTACTTCTGCCTGCCAGCAGTTTTAAATTATTGATTTTAACTAGTGGTTTCTATGTATTTTATGGTACATTGTATCTACATTGTAAATTGCCTTGCGGTCCTCTGAGATCGAAAGCAGCTAGTAAATGTTTTAAATACATAAAATAAAATTCAAGGGCTGCAAGGCCAAAATAGCCTTCGACAGGGCTCTTTTGGGGCAGGAACGCTCAGAAATGGAGTTCCGGCTGGCTTCAGAGTTGGCCACGCCCACTACAGCCAAAACCTCTGCACATGCGTGGCTACAGAGGGAAGGCCTGGAGAGTGACCCCCCCCCCCCGTGACTCTTGAGGCAGGCAGGCCAGGGGGGGCCCTGGAAGGATTGGAGAGGCATTTCAATGCCTCCCCATGCCTTCCCCAGCTTGTCCAAGGGTCAGCTTGCCCAGGCAAGCCAAGGGAAGGCATGAGGGCATGGCCTAATATGCTAATGAGCTATACTGTCAGGGGTGTGGCCTATTGTGCTAATGAGTTCCTGCTGGGCTTTTTCTACAAAAAAAGCCCTGGCCTTAGTAAGGACCAAGGAATACTGCTGTGGTTGCCTAGCAAATGGCCACTGAGGGAATCCTTTTCATAAAGCAACAGGAGCTCCTTTTATCATGGGGGGGGGGGGTTTAAGACCTCAGTTTTCCTGCAAACCTGGGGCTTTTCTCAGGTTTATAGAAAGATCTGTCCTGTCTCTTCATGGCTCCAGATTTAAGTATCTACAGATTTTGTCACACGGAGAATTAAATGTTGAAATAGGTAGCTGAAGCTTTTCAAGGCATGGAGAGAAATAACATCACTTCTGAAATAATATCAAATCAGGTTTCTGTTAAAGGAAAAGGTTCCCCCCCCCAGGGAGTTGGTAACTCTAAGTCAATCTCTACAATAGGACCATTTCTTTCTGCATGATGGGTCATGGAAACATGCCCAGGGTCCTTCATCTGTCTCTCTGAAATGGCTACCATGTGAATGGACAACATATTCAGCACTCACTCAAGCCATCAGTAAATGCAAACCAAGACCAAGAAGGCAAGAACACTAAAATTTGAGACTGATAACAGCATTCAGCTGGCCCCAGATGTCTATGTACTGGAAATCCAGATTTCTATATGCTGGGAATTTATAATTTCCCAAGAATTAGGATTTATGGTTTCGCCTAATTTACACTAGCAGCTACCACTGATACTTTGTCAGGAGAACCTCTTGTCCTTTACATTTGTGCTTCACTGTTGGTTGCTTATTCACTAGGGGGTTTCTCTTTCACTACCCAGGACTTCAGCAGCCCCTTAAAGATAGGGCTGCCAAGTGGGGGCGGGTAAACCCCCGCTTCGGAGGCCCGATTCCCGCCACCGTGGAATCGGGCCCCAGGGGGAACTCCACCCCCCGAAGCGCAGCGTGGCTGCCTCACCAGAGGTGACGCAACCACGTCAATCACATTGAGAGCGTGGCCCCGATCGTCGGAGGGAAAACTCTATGTCACTTCTGGTGACATGCTGGCGGTGCCCGCGTGCAAAGTGCACGCACGCGCACATCGACGGATGGCTCCCAGAGCCCAGCGGGGTGGTAAGACATTAGGTAGAGGAGTTTTATAAACTAGAACTGTACACAGTTTTGAACTCAATAATCAGGTTTTTGATATATAATTGTCCACAGTAAGCAAAATTAGAAGAAGAGTATTTTTTTATACCCCACTTTACCTTAGGGAGTCTCAAAGCTGCTTACCTTCCTCTCCCCACAACAGGCACCTTGTGAGGTAGGTGAGGCTCGGAGAGCTCTGAGAGAATTGTGACTAGCCCAAGGTCATCCAGCAGACTTCATTTGGAGGAGGAGTGGGGAATCAAACCCAGTTCTCCAGGTTAGAGTGTGACACTCTTAACCAGTACACCACACTGGTTGTTTTTTTATTTTAGATTTTAAAAATGAGTAATTGAAGGTAACATTCTCTTAAACGTAAAGCTTCTGGATGGATTCTGCAGTGTATTGTATTCTGTATTCTGATCATTCTTCATTTCCCATCTGCATTCCCGTCATGGTAGGATATGTGGAACTTTTTGTGTATTTTCTCACTCATCTCCTTGTCATACTAACAGAGGTCATTTCGGGGGGGATCACGGGGGATCGCAGTTCTCCCGGGTGAGGTACGGGGGGCGGGGCACATGATGAAGCCCCGCCCCCCGCTTCCGGCCGCCCCACTTCCGGCCCTCCTTCAGCCAGGAGGAGGGTAAGTTGCTTCCCCCCCGCCTCTCCCCACCCCTGCCTGCCTGGGGCCAGGGAGGGCCTT
>NW_015167084.1:255776-279268 GCF_001447785.1 Gekko japonicus
GTGATGTCAGGGGGTGTGGCCTTATGACACACTTCCGGTGATGTCAGGGGGTGTGGCATATGCTAATGAGTTATGCTAATTAGTTCCCCTAGCTCTTTTTTTTACGAAACGACCCCTGCATACTAGGACTGTGATTCTTAACTGAGATCATACAGCCCCCCCCCCCCTGGAATCCAGAATGGAGGGGAAGCCCAATAGGAGCCGTTCAGGTTTTTAAGATTTTATGCTGCCACTTCTCCCTATTGGCAAAGGCTTCCGACAGCCAGCAATGGAGAGTTGTTTTATACTGTTCATCCCACCTGAGGATAACATCCCAGATTCTACTTTTCTCATCTTAAAATGTGGTACAAAGCAAATAGGAATCAAACTCAACATGCAGGAATTGGGTGATGGCCATCAGGTGCGCAGGTTTCACTGAATGTATTCCTGAGATCTATGTACTATTTGCATATATCATAAATACACATACATGACCCAACGTTAGAGTGCCTGAGCAAATTAGATACCGCCCGGTCCCTGTGGACTACTTATCGCATTTAGGTTTAGGAAAACCTTTACGTTAGCTAGATGTGAGGCTCTCCCCTCCGCTATGCTTAAAGGCAGATATAGAAGGGTCCCATTTGACCAGAGGCTCTGCCAGTGCGATTCTGGGGAAGAAGAAACCATCCAACATATGATGTTTCGATGCAACTGGTACAATAAGAGCTGAAAGAAATATATCACATCTTTTGTAAAAGAAACATCTGGCCAGACAGACTGGGAGTGTTGTAACCGATTGTTATCCCATGAAAATCGGACTATTACTGAATCTGTGGCTAAATTTTGGGCAGCACGCTATCGTATCAGAATGGTGCAGCTAAATTTATAAAATTGTATTTGCCTTTTATATTTCTTACTGGATTTGTCAAATATTTTTATGGTCTTATATATTTTTTGTTGTTGTTCAGTCACACAGTCGAGTCCAACTCTTTGTGACCCCATGGACCAGATCACGCCAGGCCTTATATATATAAGATAGGGCCATTTATGTATGTATTTATTACGGCATCGAGCCAACAACCATAACACATTAAGATACAGAGTGTTAAAATCTGGGTAAAATGGAGTTATATATATATAACTCCATTTTACCCAGATTTTAACACTCTGTATCTTAATGTGTTATGGTTGTTGGCTCAATGCCATAATAAATACACATACCCCCTACATGCAGATCCAACCAAGGGTTGCTCGCTTGCTGTTGAGCCCACTGTTTCAACTGTTCGCCCGGCCACAGCATGGGCCTGCTGTTTTTCTGCAGCAGATCCAGCATTATGAAAACCCTCCCCAATGTCAGGTAGCCCTGTCATAGGTCTGGAATGTGGAGGGGGCGCACCTCCTCTTCGTTCTCAGCTCTTCCCTGTCCATGCTTGACCTTGTTGTTGTTCCCAGCTGCAATTAACTCAGCTGGGAAAGTTAACAGTTTTTGTGCTTTGCCCGCTTGCTTTTGCCCCCGCGCATGAACTATAATCATTGGCTTGCGCACATAGGGGAGATGTTCGATTTTACTATAAGTCAGAGGTCCTTATACTGATGGCTTTTCTTGACACAAACTGTACACGTGTTCTTTAGTACTGGAATCACTAATAAAACAGTTATCTTCTTCTGAAGCCCTGTGTGGTGTGACTTGCCTAAGGAGCCTGACACCTAAGGAGGCGAAAAGTGCCCTTGTGTTGCCTGTCGTCTGCAAGAAATATAGAGACATTATTTTAGGTGTGTTTTTTGCATTAGTAGGCTATTATTTTGAGGGAAATTTGTACAGGTGAGTCTTTCTTTTTTATATTATAAATATTGTTTGTTGACATGCTTGTCAGATTTGGTTTGGGGAGGATAAGCTGCGTAGGGGAGGGGAGGCGACGTGGTAGCCCGATCTTGTCAGATTCTTGGAAGCAAAGCTGGGTGGATACTTGGATGGGAGGCCACTAATACAGACCCTGCAGAGGAAGGAAACGACAAGCCAGCTCTGCTTCTCATTTTCCTAGCAAGCCCATTGTTGGGGAAGCCATAAGTCAACACACATAAGCTGCCAAGAGCTGCCGTGGTTGGTGGAAAAGGAGGGATATAAATATTCCAATTAATAAATAGGAAGAGTACGAAATAATAATGTTGTGTACTTGGGAGGTGGTAATGGTTTAAAGGTTAAGGGACAATGCACAGGAGGGGAATTAACAGTTCACCACACAGGATTGTTTCAAGACAATTGGGTGGGTGACCTAAAGCAGTTACGCTTCCTGCATCTAGTCATCCACAAGAATTACTCCAGAAACCATCCCATGAATGCAATTCATACCCGATTCACAGTGCATTTGTGTTTCACTCAGCAGCCTCTCAAAGGGGTTATGGTTACACTTGGGCAGCTTCCCTTTGAGAAAAGTCTTTTCTGGCTCTACCTTGGAGTTTAAAGGCTTCTTTGTGCAGGATGAGCGTGCTGGGAGATGCAGTGCAAGTCAGTACTTTTCCATGGTGAGGCAAGAACAGACAGCCACAGCTTGCTAAGGGACCTATCACTCCAAATTACAGTTTCAAAAGGAGCCCCCGTCCTTGCTAAAATCAACATAAGGGGGGGAGGAATGAATTTGTGCGTTAGGCACAGGCATCACATAAGGGGGGGGGAGTCCCCTTCCTGATCTCTAGGGGTTCTCACTTGTTTTATTTAATCAAGCAAAGAAACAGCCCCCAAAGTAGCACATGATTTCATTTTTGTTCCCTCTGGCTACTCAGCTATTATAATGAAAAGAAGAGCAGCAGTTTTCATACTCTGCTCTTCTATTGTTTACCAAGAAACAAGACAAACTCCCACAGGGACTAGTATCAGGGTCAGACCAAAATATCTCCTCCTGTTCTTCCCAGAGGGATGGGTACTGATTCCCAGGCAGAAAAACAGTGTGTATTGTGAGTGGTATATTTGTTGTTAAAGGCATTTGGCTAGTGGGGAAGAGAACATAAGAGAAGCCAATGTTCGATCAGGTCAATGGCCCATCCAGTCCAACACTCTTGTCACACAGTGGCCAACAATACTAGGTGCCAACAGGAGGGCCAGCAGTGGGGCCAGGACACTAGAAGCCCTCCCACTGTTGCCCCCCAAGTACCAAGAATACAGTGCATCACTTGCTCAAGACCGAGAGTTCTTATCCATACCTTGTGGCTAATAGCCACTGATGGACCTCTGCTCTATATGCTTATCTAATTCCCTCTTGAAGGCATCCATGCTTGTAGCCACCGCCACCTCCTGTGGCAGTGAATTCCAAGTGTTAATCACTCTTTGGGTGAAGAAGTACGTCCTTTTATCCATTCTAACCCGGCTGCTCAGCAATTTCATGGAGTGCCCACAAGTTCTTGTATTGTGAGAAAGGGAGAAAAGTACTTCTTTCTCTTCCTGCTCTATCCCATGCATAATCTTATAAACTTCGATCATGTCACCCCTCAGCCATCGTTTCTCCGAGCTAAAGAGCCCCAAGGGCTTTAACATTTCTTCATAGGGAAAGTGTTCCAACCCTTTTATTATTCTAGTTGCTCTTTTCTATCTTTCCATTGCTATAATATCCTTTTTAAGGTGTGGTGACCAGAACTGTACACAGTATTCCAAATGAGGTTGCACCATCGATTTATACAGGGGCATTATGATACTGGCTGATTTGTTTTCAATTCCCTTCAGTTTCGAACCGTTTCCTGTATTATTTTGCATTATTTTGCTGATTTTGTTCCTGAAAATATTTATCTTGAACCTTCATTTTGGGAGGTTTACCTGATTTTCTTTGCAGGCTTAAACTTGTGTCCTCTCCTCACCCTGAAGTTGTTTGTACCTATTGCGTGCTTGCTGCTTCTGAGCTGAGTACACTTCCTTATTTTCATTTTCTAAAAGTGTGCAAGGAGCCTCACAGAAGGGAAAGAATGGCTAGGTGATACACAGAAAATCTTTCTAAGCATTTGCTTGCTTGCTTTCTCTGTATAGTTGTTCTGCCATTTTTCAGGCTTGTTTCCCTCCCTCCATATAATCAAAAATGTCCTGA
This sequence comes from Gekko japonicus, assembly GCF_001447785.1. NCBI lineage: Eukaryota > Metazoa > Chordata > Lepidosauria > Squamata > Gekkonidae > Gekko > Gekko japonicus. Next base: position 259,826 of record NW_015167084.1, read on the forward strand.
AAAAAGTGTCAGCATCCCTGGAGAAATCAGTTCCCAATAACAATCATTCAGAAGAAGTAAAGTTTATTGAGATAGTGATAAGATCCAGATTCATAACATACTTTGTTAGGACTGAGGTCCAGCACGTGAAGCTAGCAATTATAGCCTATTCAAACATACATCAGTGGCTCATGGCCAATCACTACCAAGCTTAAAGTCCGCCAAACTAACGCTCTAAAATTCCCAGGGGAACAGGATACTAAAGGCGTGCAGGTTTCAAGGTTACATGGCTATACCAGACACTGACCAGATAAGAGACAGAAACGAAACCATACATTCCAGGTGATGTACCCCCATGGCAACAAAGCTCCAGACAGATGCTTTGATTGACAAAAAGCACTACTAAATATAAAGTTTTACATGCAGTTTGAAACACAGGCTGGGAAGGCTATAGATTCTTCTTCTCATTCACCGGGATGAAAAGTCCAAAAAGCATGAAAGCTATCTCATTTTTCACTTGAAAAGAGATTGGATTTATACCCCGCACTTCACTCGGAGTCTCAGAGCGGCTTACAACCTCCTTTCCCTTCCCCTCCCCACAACAGACACCCTGTGAGGTAGGTGGGGCTGAGAGAGCTCTTTCAAGGACTGCTCTTTCTAGGACAGTTCTGACAGAACTATGGCTTGCCCAAGGTCATCCAGCCAGGTGCAAGTGGAGGAGTGGGGAATCAAACCCAGTTCTCCCAGATTAGAGTCCGTGCACTTAACCACTACAACAAACTGGATGTAACTTGTTTGATTGTTCTTTCATATTTCATATTTCAATTAAATTGATTGTTCTTTCATATTTTGCCCTAGTATCTCAAAAGCACCACCTTAAAAATTAGCCTTTTTATTGCAAGATCAGGAAGGAGACCTTTTTTTCCTCTTATGCGATGCCTGTGCCTACAGCACAAATTCATTTCCCCCCACTTTATGTTGGATTTAGCCAGGACCAGAGCTCCTCTTGAAACAGTAACAAATTAGGGTAAACAACAGAAATCTGTTCAACACCTGCAGCATTATTTGCATGGAGATGCAGTGATGAGGAATATGCAATTAGGCACTGGCCTTGTTAGAATAAAATGACATCCTTGTCTAGAGTATGTAGGTTTTAGCTGTGCACATAGTTGCATATTTGTTGATTTAAAGAGATAAAGAATATGTTAGATCATATGTAAATACCTGTCTTAAGATTTAACCATGTTGTTTACATAGCGAAAGGAGCTGCAGTGGCTCAAGTGGTGAAGACGCTGAACTGCAGGCTGTGGAAGGTCAGTAGTTCAGCAGTTCAAGACCTGGGTGCCGCATGATGGAGTGAGCTCCCATCTCTAGTTCCAGCTCCTGCCAACCTAGTAGTTCGAAAGCAAGAAATTGCAAGTAGATAAATAGGTACCACTTCAGTGGGAAGGTAACAGCATTCCGTGCGCGTTGGTGTTTAGTCATGCCGGCCACATGACCACGGAAACATCTTTGGACAGCGCTGGCTCTTCGGCTTGAAAACGGAGATGAGCATCGCAACCCTAGAGTCAGATTCGACTGGCTTTCGAGCAAGGGAACCTTTACCTGTACCTTAGATAGCGAAGAGGGCATTGTTTCCCCAGTCTTAGGGCATATGACATAGTAGCACTTCTGAACCATTAGTGATGGTGAATCTGGGGTGATGGAGCTCCGTTTATTAGAACAAGAACGGGATTTTGATGTGTTCCCACAGCTAATCAGCCTCATTCATAAGTTGACACCAGTGGTATTCAGTTCAGTTAATGTGGCTCAGTTTGCTACAAACTTATGAAATGGGTCTTCTAGTGAGTTAATGCCAGTTCTAGTACCACGCTAAATTTTTCTGAAGTTCTATTTTTGCTGGAAATGTTACTGTTTCAGGCGCAAAAATCCTTACCTTCCGGTCTTTCATACATTTTTAATACCTGCATGCAGTTGTTGTTACTCCTTTCCACAGTCTCTTTAGCATACTTTCTTTTTATGTACAATGGCTTCTTCACAGCATGAACACAGCCTGTCCCTGTGATCTTAATTCCTGTGCAGGAACATATCAGAGAAGACAGTTCTTCAGCTACCCCAGTTCTCTGTTATGTACGCGGACTGCCACCAGGGGTCCATGGCGAAAGTAAGGAGCTTGGGTCCTAAACACAAAGGGGACCTGGGATCCTAGACCACCTTGTGTCCACCAATAGACCCTCTGGTGGGAAATTCAAACCCTCCAATGGGACCCTGGGTGTGCTGGGTGGAGTGTATATAGTTGGCCCTTGCACAGCCAGTTTTTCAGTCTTGTGTGTGAAGTACAACAAACGCGTCTGAACGCATGTCGTAGTCCAAGTCTACATGTGGCGAACCCAGTACTTTACACCTCAGCCGTGTAGGATTTTAAAGTCAAAATCAACAACTTGAACATCAAATATAGGCATGAGTAGCAGGGGTAAAATGTGGCTGGGCATGCGTATTTGAGCACATATCCCATTAAAATAACGTTGTGTAGCTGGGTAATGGCTGCATTTGAATGTGCATCTGGATGCATATTTAAATACAGAGGTCACATTCATTTTTATGGGTTCTGTACATGAAAGTGCATCCCCATACCCAGGGCTTTTTTTTTTTTAAGCCCAGCAGGAACTCATTAGCATAATAGGCCACACTCAATAGCAGAAACTCATTAGCATATTAGGTCACACCCCATGCCTTCCCTTGGCTTGCCTGGGCGCCCGCGGCTGCAGGGAACCCGGGCAAGCCCCCCCTTGAAGGGAAGCTTGCCCGGGTGCTCTGTAACTACGGGGAGTCTGGGCAAGCCGGCCCTTGGACAGGCCGCATGGGGAGGCATTTAAATGGGGGGGTCACTTTCCAGGCCTTCCCTCTGCAGCCACACATGCAGAGGTTTTGGCTGTAGTGGACGTGTCCAGCTCTGAAGCCAGCCGGAGCTCCGTTCCTGTGCGTTCCTGCCCAAAAATAGCCCTGCCCATACCCCCTTCTAATCTCTCAACTAAGGGCTCATCGGGTCAGACGGTTGCCTCAGGATCACGGATGAGATTTCTTACCACCACCCCAACACTTGCTCCCTTGCAAAACCTTTTATACCCTTTCTCAAAGGGAATGTGAAAAATGGTTACAGTGTTGTGTCCAGATCACGGGAGGTGGTAGTTCCGCTCTATTCTGCTATGGTCAGGCCTCCCCTGGAGTCCTGTGTCCAGTTTTGGGCACCACATTTTAGGAAGGATGTTGACAAGCGCGAGCGTGTCCAGAAGAGGGCGACCAGGATGGTGAGAGGGCTTGAATCCAAGTCTTATGAGGAAAGGCTGAAAGAGTTGGGTATGTTTAGCCTGGGAAAGAGAAGGCTTAGAGGGGACATGATTGCAGTCTTCAGATATTTGAAGGGCTGTCACATAGAAGATGGAGCGGATCTATTTTCTCTCACTCCGGATTGCAAGACTAGATCTAATGGGTGGAAATTACAAGGGAGTCATTACCGGCTAAATATCAGGAGAAACTTCCTAACTGTAAGAGTGGTTGAGCAGTGGAACAGTCTGCCTCAGGAAGTGGTGGATGCTCCTTCGCTGGACATTTTCAAGCGGAGGCTGGATGACCATCTTTTGGGTATGTTATAGGGCTATCTTTCGGCTATGCTCCCGCAGAGTGCAGGGGGTTGGACTAGATGACCTGCAAGGTCCCTTCCAACTCTAACATTCTATGATTCTAGAGATTCTATGATTATTTTGTAGTGTGCAAATTTCATTTTCAAAATTCTGCAACAGTCATTCCCACAGCCCATTAAAATCTATAGTTTTTCTCTGTGATGTGGTGCATGCTAATTGTGGACACAAGAAACTGGACCAAAACAGTACTTTGTGTCCAGTGGGCCAGGGTACGGGATTCAGAACCCATCTGTTGAGCCTAACCCATGACCTGGAAGTTAACTGTTTTATGCCCTTTTTGTTCTGTTGCCCCCATAACCTACTGTCAAAAGTCTGATGACTTGCCTGCAAGACCTTCTCACCCCATGGATCTTGTCCTATGGTCTAATAATAAACTATTATATGTATATACTGATTTACTCTTCTAATCACAGTTTTTCTTTTTCCAAATGAAGCTTTGACGGTGAGATTCATCACCAAGAGATTTATCGGCGATTATGACCCTACATTAGGTAAGTCTAGTTTCTTCTTTACCTGTACAGGGACAATTCAGGGTAACAGTGAATGTCTTTTGAAGAGAGGTATCGAAGTGTTTTTGCAGGAGGAACAGAGCCCAGCATGGTTTTAGACGTAAAAAAAATGATCCTCTGATTGATAAACATGGCTAAATGATTAGAGCATGGTAGAATTTTGTAAAGAAAAGCCACACACTATTCAGTTTCTCTCTTGCCGCCATTTTCCAAATTCCCACATCCAAGAAAGGGTCCTAGGAGCTTATTTATTGTTTCAGTCTAGCTGTGCTTCAGATAAACTTTCTTGTCAGGGAAAATAATTTCATTCGTTGCCTTTCGCAGTGACCCAGAATGCTAACATAGAATTGCCAACTACACGTTGGTAAATTCCTGGAAATTTGGAGGGGGGTCCTAGAGAGTGCGGGGTTTGGGAAGGGGAGGGACCCCCATGGGTACAATGCCATAGAGTCCACCCTCCAAAGCATCAATTTCTCCAGGAGAACTGATCTCTGCCCCATGGAGATCAGTACTAATTCTGGGAGATCTCCAGGTCCCACCTGGAGGTTGGCAACCCTATAACCCACTTCTTCTCTGATTCTCACTCCCTTTGGAAAACTAGCCCATTATATACATCTCTCATTTAGCCTACTGTTTAGAGGTCTTCTCTTTGTGAAGCATATTTCCCCCATGCTGTTCATCTGAAAAATTAAGCTAATCGACAGTCTGACCTAGTTCTCTTCAGTGTGGTTTGTTATGATGACTGGAGAGGTCTTTTGCTCAAAAATATGGCTTGTCTTCCCTGAAAAGGGAGGGAAAAATGATATTTCTAGTTTGAGATGTTTTCAAAGAAGCAGTTCTTCCTTTTCTCCCCCAATAGACCACAGATTATTTTTAAAATTATTTTTTTGTTCATACTGAAATACGCAACTCAAAGGGTGCGTTCAGACGGGTCATTTAGTCCGCTTTCGGCACGCTTCAGTAACGGATTTTATATCCACATCCACACACCCAACATCTGCGCACCATCCCTAGCCGTCACTTTCCAGCTCAAACCCCCTTTAAAACGGAATATTTTGTTACCAGGTCCCCAAGTGGTGTTTTCCTGATTCTCCGGTTCTAGCTGCACTTTTCTGATGTCTGATCGCTCCTGCGGTGTTGAGCCACTTCTGGTTTAAACCCCCTCCCCGCTCGAAAGCTGCCCGAAGCTTCCGTTTTTCGCCCGCCATTTTTAAAAATGTGTTAGCGGTGTGCACATAGGCGGAGCTCCACCACCGCGTTTAGAAAACCGACACTTAAATGGTCACTTGTTTTAGCGTTTAGATGAGTTAGGGATCTCACGGAGGCCATTTTCGGGTCAAACATTTAAAGGGAAGTCTTTTGTTGGAAGGGTTGGATTGATTCGCCCTGGTGGTTCTGTGCATGCACCATGATAGTTTCTGCCCCTTCTACAGAGGGACGCCTATGCGCATGCACAAACTGAGGAATTGTTTTAAAAAAACACCGGCACACGCTCCCGTGCATCAGTAGTGTAGACGCCGGGGAGTGACGTGACTGCACGGTGAGGCGGGATAAGGGAGGGAAGTGTGATTGCGATTATCCAGATCAAATATAATCTGGTTAGAACTGGAGCAGTTTAACCCGCTCCCAGCACGCCGTCTGACCGCACCCAAAGCTAACTTTCAGGTAAATGTGCACAAGGATACTGTAGTCTTATGCAGACCTCTCTAGCAATAAGTCCCCAGTATGTTTGGCAACTGCTTGTAGGTAAAACAAGAGTAAGGCAGCAGCAAACCTCTCCAGTTTCCTGATAAAAAGAAGAGCAAAGTCCCTCTGGTGGAAATTTCCAGGTTTCTTTGCCATTTATGGAAATTTCCAGGTTTCCTTGCCATTTGTTATTCTTACTTCATTGAATTTCCCAGATGGTTTTGTTTTTAGTATAAGGTCATTATTTTCACCCTTATTTTTCCAGTGGAACAAAAGCAAAGTTTGCGGGTTTTCCTCCTTATATCTTTGTTCTGTGCTGCCTGAATGGATTCTCTCAAGAAAGCCAATTTAAAGCTTCAGTTTTGCATGTATGATATATATATTTTTTTTAAATCTTAGCTGGTGTAAATTACTCTGCTGAGTACTGTTTTATATATCTTTATGACTGTATGTCCAGGACCAGGCAAGGTGCCCCACCCCATCCTGTTCAATGTCTCCACTTACTGCAGCAAAACCACCCATGGTGGGCTGCTCTGGTGGCCCAAAAATAGGCTATCCTCAAGTGGCAGGGACATGGCCCAGTGACAGCTGGAGGCCAGCGCCTTTCCCACAGGTCATTGGGACAGTGAGGGTTTGGCTGGAAGGCTGGGCTGCAAAGGAAGCAGCAATCACCACCATCCCAGAGAAAAAGAAATGCAAGAAAGCAAAGTGGCTGTCTGATGAGGCTTTACAAATAGCAGAGGAAAGAAGGAAAGGGAAAGGGAAAGGTGAGAAGGAAAGATTTACCCAACTGAATGCAGATTTCCAGAGAACAGCAAGGAGAGATAAGGAGGCTCTCCTGAATGAACAATGCAAAGTAATAGAGGAAAACAATAGAATGGGAAGGATTAGAGATCTCTTCAAGAAAATTGGAGAAATCAAGGGAGCGTTCCATGCAAAGCTGGCCATGATAAAGAAAAAAAATGGTAGGGACCTTACAGAAACAGAAGAGATTAGGAAGAAATGGCAAGAATACAAAGAAGAACTATACAAGAAGGACCTCAATGTCCTTGACAACCACGACGGTGTAATCACTGACCTCAAACCAGACATCCTGGAATGTGAAGTCAAATGGGCCTTAGAAAGCATTACTAACAACGCTCTTTCGGACTTCCGGTCTCAGCACAGCATGATCGACGGGAGCTGTGGAGCCCTGCTCCAGCAGCCACTCGAATTGCACGGTGTGGGGGAGTTTGGTTTATCCAAGCTCCTAGGGGGGCCTCAGGAAAGAGGTCTCTGAAGCAGGAGAATTGACAAAATACCAGATTCTAGCAGCTGCTGGGCCCTGGAGTCTTTTGTCCATCTTGGTGCCCCAGCCGAGCAATCGCCATATTGGCTTCCAAGCTGTGTCTGCCGGACTTTGTGAGAATCGAAACTAAGCTCATTTCTACAAATAAATCACTTTCTACAACAAATACAAGAAGACATCTAACAAGTAAGATCCTTTTTCTTAGCACGTATATGAAATGTCTTTTGGAATAGAACTGTGGAATTCAATCAGACTGCGAAAAAGTTCAGAAAGAAAGAACGGGAAGGAGGGGAACACCCATATAGTTTTGCCACCACCACCACCCCGCTTCTGGAGCGGGTCTCAAGGTAAAGGAAACAACATTAAAAGGACTATAATTTAGATTGCAAACTGAAGGATGGATTATCGGAACTAATATATGGCCTGCCTCTTTGCTTAACTGTCTACCTGCCTAAGCTGATTTATAGAAATGGAGATAGAAATATTTAACAACATGTTTGCCTCAGCTTTGCTTCCTGTGCAGCATAGACTGTGTCTTTCGATTGAGCGTATGCAAGAGGCTTTATGCCAATTCCACCAAGAAGAAAGTCTGTTGGAACAACCTTTAAATGAACCTGGAAATGAGCTAAAAGATCTGAACGAAGAGTTGTTTTTTGAAGAGGAAAAAACCTTAGAGAACAACCTCTTTAATGTGAAAATGGAGAACACGGATGCATTCCTGTTTAAGGAAAGAAGATCACAACATACTAGAACGAACAACCCGGAAATAACCCCAAATACATTTCATATTCTTTGTTTGGGCGCATCAAGCCAGCATGGAGAGAGTTTCGACCCCACAGCAGAAGACTATAGAAGCAATCTACAGCCCCAAAAGAAAAGAAGATGGGAATATAAGAGTAAAAAAGAAGGGGGGGAAGCACTTTAAGGTGGAATGCCTATAGTAGGCTGTATCATTTAAAACAGAACTTAATGAGATTAAAATGTAAGAGAATCTGAAATTAAAACCAAATAACAGAAATATATATTATAAACAAGGTATTATCTAGAATTTTAGTAGTAGTGTAAAAGTGAAGGAGAGAGAATTTTTTAAGGTGGAATAGCCATAACAGGTTAAATGATATTTAAAATGGAATTAAGGATATGAAACTTAAGACAAAGAAATAGATTTCATGATAATTTTATATTCAATTGTAGAGAAGCATAAAACCATGTAAAATGATTTAATATGATTAAACTTAAAGGTGGAAGAAATATGTGATATAAGAGATTTGTATGTATCTTAAAGATAAGTATTATTAGCACTTATATGGAAGTTTTATAAGAAATGTGAAGCTGAATTTAGTAAAAGGTAAAGAGTCTTACTCCCACATTGAAACTATTTAAGAACAATCCTCAATTATAGAAAATAAAAGGCTGGAAAGAAGGAGAGAAAAGGGAGGTGAGGGAGAACGATTTAAGGTGGAATGGCTAAAGCAAGGAGAAGTGTAAAAGCTTAAAAACAATATGTGATTTAAAAACAAATAATAGTAATAATTATATGGAATTTAGCATGGCTGTATTAAAAACATTAATAGTATTTTATAGCAATTTGTATAAGAAATGTGAAGTTGAACCCTAGTATTAGAACTGTTATGTTTAAGGTGAACATATAATTTTTAGAATGCTTAGGTTTTAGACTGGTAAGCATATATTATTTCAGAAAACTTTAAAGATAAACATCATCCACATTAGAAATGGGAAATTAGTTCGTATTAGACATTTAGAAAAACTTTGGAGTAGCTAATGATAAGTAGTAGAAGATTAAGGATTTATAAATATATGTGTAGAGAGATTGACTACTAAGCAATATAAGAAGTTTGATTAAGAGAATCCATAGATAAGAAAGTAAAATATACTAGGTTAATAAGAAGTTACAGAATACTTTTATGATGTAAAGACAATAACTTGATATTTTGCAGATGGCTTCTTATTGTGAAATTTTACCAGTTGACAAATGAGAAGGGAGCCCTCACTGGAGAAGACCCTGATGCTGGGAAAGATTGAAGGTCAAAGAAGACGGGGACGGCAAAGGATGAGATGGTTAGACAGTGTCATCGATGCAACCAACATGAAATTGAGCAAACTTCAGAGGACGGCGGAAGATCGGAGGGCCTGGCGTGATGCCATGGGGTCATGAAGAGTCGAACTTGAATGTGCGACTGAACAACAACAACAATGGGCTGTATCAATCACACCTCTGCAGCTCAGCTGTCCAGCAGTAATGCACAGGCAAGGTACAATGAAGAATAATAAGAGAATTGGTTTTTATACCCCACTTTTCTCTACCTGAGGGAGTCTCAAATTGGCTTACAATCACCTTTCCTTCCTCTCTCCCACAACAGACACCCTATGAGATAGGTGGGGCTAAGAGACCTCTGAGAAAACTGTGACTGACCCAAGGTCACCCAGCTGGCTGCATACAAAGCAGAGCAGAATCAACCCCAGTTCTCCAGATTAGAGTCCACGGTTCTTAACCACTACACCAGGGCTTTTTTTGTAGAAAAAGCCCAGCAGGAACTCATTAACATAATAGGCCACACCCAACAGCAGGAACGCATTAGCATATTATGCCACACCCCTGACAACACAGCTCATTATCATATTAGGCCACACCCCCATGCTACCAGAAGTGTGGTCATCCAGCCACATCCACCTTTTGCTTGTTACTCTGTTGGCCTTGTTTGTTGTCAAAACCCAGGGCCTTTTTTTGTAGCAGGAACTCCTTTGCATGTTAGGCCACACACCCCTAATGTAGCCAATCCTAATGAGTTTCTGCTGTTGGGTGTGGCCTATTATGCTAATGAGTTCCTGCTGGGCGTGGCCAATTCAGGAGCCAGCCGGAACTCTGTTCCTGTGCGTTCCTGCCCAAAAATAGCCCTGGCACTACACCATGCTGGCTCTACCCAGCCAAGGGGCAGCGACCTTTCCAGCAAGCTGTTTGCCCATGAGGGGACGAGGAGGTGGGGTCCCAGGTAGAGGGAGAGTGGAGGAAGCTTCCAAGGGCCAGTTGGGCAAAACAAACATGGACAGAGCATGTAAAGGCTGTGAGGGCCTTTTTAAACCCTTTCAGGCTCAGGCCAGGGAGGAAGTGGTTGGACTGCTCCTGTTTAAGGGCTGAGACAGAGAGAGGGCCAGAAGGGACAAGTGAGAGCACCCTGGTGGGAGGAAGAGGCCCCAGGGGAACATAACACCCTCCTCTCCACACTGGAGGCCCGGAGGCCCAAATCCCACCTCCAGCTAGGGATCAGAAGAGGCTGCAGCCATCAGCCCCCCGCTCTCTGCTCCAGTGCCCTGCTCGGCCATGTCAAGGAGGAGGAGGAGATTGGATTTATGCCCCGCCCTTCACTTGGAGTCTCAGAGCGGCTTACAAACTCCTTTCCCTTCCCCTCCCCACAACAGACACCCTGTGAGGTGGGTGGGGCTGAGAGAACTCTTGATAGAAACGGCTCTTTTCCAAGGACAGCCGTGCCAGAGCTTGTGACTGACCCAAGGTCACATCAGGAGGTGCAAGTGGAGGAGTGGGGAATCAAACCCGGTTCTCCCAGATTAGGGTCCGCACACTTCACCACTACACCAAACTGGCTCTCTCAAGCCCTAGTTCTATGTTTGTCTTTTTCCGAGGCAGCCCAACGCAGTCCAAGCTTCTCACACTACACTTTGACTGTGGCCGAGTTCAGACTTGCAGATTGGCCCGGCAGCCAAACGTTTCAGGAGCGTTTCAGTAGCGGATTAAAGGGGCGGGTTCACACAGGCACATCTTTCAGGCGTCCCCCCAGCCGCACTCAAGCCGTCTTGTGCCACTTCCCTCTTGAGTTTAAAAAGTACCAGGTGAAAGTGGTAGCAAACCGTGTGTAGAGCGGGTTGATTCCGGTTCCCTGAGTGTGAACAAAAGTGCTGCTAAGGCAGGAACAACCCACAGTCGTTGATAAGAGGCGTTGGCTGTTTCCGCGGCAGGTGCCCATGCGCATAGGCTCATGCAGCGGAGCACAGAAGCAGCTGCTAACAGTGCAAACGCTCCCTTGCGCTTCCTCCATGGTATCCTCCCGCTTTATTTGCTGCAGTGTGAACGGGAATACCGCGACCAAGCCATTCCGGGTCTGTTCCAGGTCTTCTTTGCCACTACTCCCTAGCGCTTCAAATTGCCAGTCTGAATTCGGCCTGTATTTGCGTTACAGAACTTAGAATCTAGCTGGCCTGTGTAGGCCTTACATTCAAACTTGGCATGTTGCTGGGCCTTATAACTGAGAAGAAAAGATTAGGGCAATTTTGCACTAGAGCTGCCTCGCGGCACAGACGCTGTTTGCCCTGACACTATTTGTCAATTTCACACCCGAGGCTGCGGGGCTGCATTTGACCTGCGGCTTCGCCCCCTTTCCTCCGCAGTTTCGTGATCCTCAAAAACCAGGATCACAAAACTGCGGAGGAAATTGGGTGAAGCCGCAAGTCAAAATGCAGCCCCGCAGCTTCGGGTGTGAAATTGACATGTTTGTGTTGGGGCAAACGGCGGCTGCGCCGCAAGGCAGCTCTAGTGCGAAATCGCCCTAAATGTGTGTTGTTAACCCACTGCAACCTCTGATCTATGAGTAACTTCCAGTGATTGGTGTGGAGTTGTAGTTTAACAGCTTGGCACACTTCTGTGTTCATTCCCATGTTTTCAGCATGTCCTCCTTCCCATTGCTATACATGCATTGTCCCCGATGCACCATGTATCCTTTCTTCTGCATTTGTAGCAGAAGACTCCAAATTTTCCCAACAGACTCCAACCAAACCCAGTTACTACAGATAGAGAAGTTTTGGAGAATCGAGCAAGTTTACAGTAATATACATAATTCGTTCCAAACACAGGATGTGGGGTTTTCTGGTTGCAGATTAGAAATCCAAATGCCCCAATTTTAATAAGTACTCAGGGAATAACATGCTGAAGCAGTCCAGCACATCAGAGCCAGGGAGACAGGATAAGCTGTGGAACAGCCATAGGAACAGAAACATTCCAATGTGAATTATGTTTTAAGAATCTGACTAATTCTGAGGAAGGGTACTGGAGCAAAATAATGTGGCTGCAGTCAGATGTGCCATTCAGGAAGCGCTCCTATTTCATCCATTGGTATTTGGCACGGAGTTGCTCGATCAGACATCCCAATATAATCCATTTTGCTGCGGGCACAGTCCATTGCTGTGCGATCAGATGGCATGTTCGGGCGAGTGGCACTCTTCTTTTTTTTTTGCCTTTTTGTGTGCCTCTCCATAAATGAGAAATCGAGCCCCTGCGACTATGCAGTTATGCACATATCGGCAAGTAGGGGAAAAAACTGGCGCTGAGTCAGCATGGACTGAACAGTCCATCCCGACGGCCTGAGCACGCACTTGAGTGATCAGACTAGGGGAAATCCATCCGTGGTCTGTCGGCAAGTGTTAGGACCGGACTTTCCCAGGTGTCTTTTAACTCCATTTCTATGGCAGGGCAGCATGGTTTGCCGATGACTGTGAAGAGAAGAAGAAGAAGAAGAAGAAGAAGAAGAAGAAGAAGAAGAAGAAGAAGAAGAAGAAGAAGAAGAAGAAGAAGAAGAAGAAGAAGAAGAAGAAGAAGAAGAAGAAGAGATTGGATTTATACCCCACCCTTCACTACCCAAGGGAGTATCAGAGCAGCTTACAAACATCTTTCCCTTCCCCTCCCCATAACAGACACCCTGTGAGGTAGGTGGGGCTGAGAGAGCTCTGGCAGAAACTGCTCTTTTTCAAGAACAGCTGTGCCAGAACTGTGGCTTGCCCAAGGTCATCCAGCGGGTGTGAGTGGAGGAGTGAGGAATCAAACCGGTTCTCCCAGATTGGAGTCTGCGCACTTAACCACTACACCAATCCCCAGATGTTGTAATCAGATCGTGTACTTTTGATCTGTCAGGCATTCGCAGCTAAGTTGGATCTAATGGCTTGTCTGACCACAGCCGGTGGGTTGCAATTTCGCAGTCTTCTTGGATGGTTATTGAAGACATCCTCTTTTCCAAAGAGCTTCCCTCCCTCACAGCTGAAAAAGTCATTTGGTGTGACTATTGTGTCTTTTCTGCATTTCTGATAATTAGTTACAGAAACAACCGTGAAGAAAATACTGTCATATGACTACTTTGCAAGATTAAGAGAGGGCGGTAGGTGGGGAGGGTGTAGGTTCTGGAATTAGTTATCTGGTTATCTTCTGGAATTAGACCTGATCTTCAGGTGGCAGAGATCAGTTCCCCTGGAGAAAATGCTTTGGAGAATGAACTGTATGTAACACACCATGCTGAGGTCCCCCCCCCAAAACTCTAACCCTTCCCACATCTCCAGGTATTTCCTAACCCCGAGTTGGCAACCATAGGAAGGTTGGGTTGAGAAAGGGAGTTGGAAGCTATTGTCTTTTGACAGCTAGGCATAATGGGAAGGAGAATACAGCCAAAGGCAAGCAATATGACTAGGCGGCGTATGGCACTCTCTCTCTCACCGTGCATATGTACCCGTTCTGTTATCTCGATGATCTTGGGGCCAAGATGAGCTAATAGGGCTTGTTGAAGCCTGGTCAATTCAGATTTGGAGGTGATGTAGTAGATGAATACGAGAACACAATGTTTAGAAGGGAAGAGGTCACCCTGCACTGTGAAGTGCCGTCCTTCAGGGCATTGCTTGTTCAGTGGTTAGGTTTTCTTTCTTCATTCACACTGAGTTCTGGCAGGGCCTAATTTCCTCAGAACAAATGTTGTGCACTCATGGCAAGGTTCCCAATGATGCCCAAGGCTGGCTGCAGAATTTTTTTGTCTGAAGTCTTAACTGCCACAGCAAACAGGCGGTTGCTTGATGCGTCACAACAGTGAGCAGCATGTCTGCAATCACTGCTGAAACTCTACACTGCTAGCAGCGGTTCCCATAGGCAGCCCAGCTGCCAGCGTCCCATTACTGCTCCTGCCCCTTTTGCCTACTCGCTCATCCTCAGCTTTCTTTTTTTGACGCCTCACTTACAGTCTCGCTATCCTCCCATACCCTAGAGTTACTTTCCTGCGTCACTTTAACCCCTTTGCCACACCCCCAGGTTGAACCACTTGCAATTCTATATACAGTTCCTGCTGTATTTCAGACCATTCCTTCTTTGGTCACTTTTCTCTTTGCACCTAAAACCTACTCTAGCCTCTTACACGTATTGTCAGGTAGCCCTGTCATAGATCTGGAATGTGGAGGGGTACACCGCCTCCTCATTCCCAGCTCATCCCTGTCCAGCTTCTGCGCGCTATCTCTAGCTTGACCTTGTTGTTGTTCCCAGCTGCAATTAACTCAGCTGGGAAAGTGAATGGTTTCTGAGCTTTGCCCACTCGCCTGCTCGCTTTAGCCCACGCGTGCGAAATATAACCATTGGCTTCAGCTTATTGGGGGGGGAGTTTGATTATACTATAAGTCAGAGGCCATTGTATTACAGGCCATTCCTGACACAAGCTGTATACGAGTTCTTTCGTACTGGACTACCAGTAAATACTTATCTTCTGAAAAAGCCTTGTGTGGTATGCCCTGACTAAGGAGCCTGACACCTATCTGCCCTTCTGCCAGTGATCCTCCCAACGGTATCAAGATAAACGGAAGTACGTTAACAGGAACTGTGTTCCTTTGAGGAAGGATTCTAAGAGAACAGAGCCCCACTTCTCTGGGCCTGTACTTGGCAGTTCAATAAAGCCTTTTTTCAAGAGGTGGTGGCAGCAGGAGAAAACTAATTACTGCAAAACACAGCCGTGGAAGTTAGTCTGAACCCCCCTGTGCCTCTGGATTTCACTGACATCAATCTAGCTCAGTGATGGAGTCACTGGAAGGAAGAATTTCAGCTTAATCCCAGAGCCAGGAGGCAACATCAGTAGAAGGCCTCGGCCTCTCTGCTCTCTTGTTGGCCCTCCAGAGGAACTGGTGGGCCACTGTGTGAGGCGGGATGCTGGACTAGAGGGACCCTCCCTGGTCTGATCCAGCAGGGCTCTTCTGATGTTTTGATCAGCGGAAGGCCTCGGCCTCTCTGCCCTTCTCTTGTTGGCCCTCCAGAGGAACTGGTTGGCCACTGTGTGAGGCGGGATGCTGGACTAGACAGACTACTGGTCTTGTCCAACAGGGCTCTTCTTATGGTCTGTATACTGACCTGACCATAAAAGCAGAGGATGATGTCAGGAAAGTAAAGCTTTTAT
The DNA here is from genome assembly GCF_001447785.1 of Gekko japonicus. Classification (NCBI taxonomy): domain Eukaryota; kingdom Metazoa; phylum Chordata; class Lepidosauria; order Squamata; family Gekkonidae; genus Gekko; species Gekko japonicus. Next base: position 275,208 of record NW_015167084.1, read on the forward strand.
TTTACCTGTTAGGGGAGCAAGGGAGAAAAGTGTACAGCACTCTTAAATTAAGCAAAGATTCTAGTCTCTCAGGAGTGCTAACAAGCCTTAGAAACTTACTGCTCACCTAAGAGAAATGAAACTATTGAGAGGCATAGATTTTTCTGCACAGTTCCTCATCAAAGGCTCCTAATTAAGCTCAATAGTCATAGGATAGTCATGTCCTTTTGTGGATCAAAAACTGGCTAATTAATAGGAAACCGTGAGAGAGTATAAATGGGCAATTTTCTCAGTGGAGGGTGGTAAGCAGTGGGGTACCGCAGGGATCAGTACTGGGTCCAATGCTTTTTAACTTGTTCATTAATGATTTGGAGTTGGGAGTCAGCAGTGAAGTGGCTAAATTTGCGGATGACATGAAATTGTTCAGGGTGGTGAAAACCAGGGAGGATTGTTCCACAGACTATTCTATCCCTACTCAAAGAATCAGTTAAGTCTCCAAAGTTACATGAGAGACAGAGAAGCTGATCTCACACTAGAGCAATGTCTTGATATGGGGAGAGTGGCCGAGGGCTCTAGAGAAAAAGGCTCCGGAGAGAAGGCCCTGCAGGCTCTGAAATACATGCAATGAAACAGCTGGTGAAGAAAGCAACTAGTCACCATAGCATGCCGAGTGTGAGGTGTATTTATTGTGGGAGACTTCATGAAAAAAGGAGGAATGGCTGCTGCAGGCCAGTACTGCAAAGAATGTAGGGTTGTCAGGTGCCTACCGTCTGCTGATGGGGGGCTTCTGGCTCCTGGCCGGTGTTTTCTGGTGGTCACCACAGAGTTTTTGGCTGGATGCTAGAGCATCCCCTGCATGACGTGCCTGGTGCAATGATGTCAGAAGTTCCTCATCAATGCGCTGGGCACATCAATGCGCTGGACACATTGGGTGCCATGGAACTCTTCAGGGGCAGAGCTCCTCCATTGGCCAGCTGGCTGGCAGGCAGATTGGGGGGGTCCAAAATCAGGGGAACCCCTGCCCCCCATCAGGGGGATACAAACAATGAAGAAAACAGCCATGATATATAATGTAAATATATATTTTTAGACTGCTGCGTTGCAGTGAGTAGTATTTCCCCCATCAGGGGGATACAAACAATGAAGAAAACAGCCATGATGTATAATGAAAATATATATTTTTAGACTGATGCGTTGCAGTGAGTAGTATTTCCCCCATCAGGGGGATATAAACAATGAAGAAAACAGCCATGATGTTTAATGAAAATATACATATTTTAGACTGCTGCGTTGCAGTGAGTAGTATTTCATCAACAAGTAGTCAAGATGTACATTAGTTTACACGTCAACAATTATAATCAGTGAACTTGACACAAAACATTCTTCCCTCTTCAATGCAACAAAATCTTTACGTGCTCATAAAGTACGTACAATTGTTGACGTGTAAACTAATGTTATTCACGCAGCACAGTTAGATAAAGCGGTCATGTGAAACGGGAGTATATGCAGATTCCGTTGTGTGGATGCGTACATCTTGACTACTTGTTGATGAAATACTACTCACTGCAATGCAGCAGTCTAAAAATATATTTTTCCATTATACATCACAGCTGTTTTCGTCATTGTTTGTAACCTACCCGTGATCTCTGTTGTTTCTACACCCATTGGGGGGATGGCAGTCCTAAAGGATTGTGACAAACTGAATCAGCAGCATGTGTAAAAACAAGACAAAACAAGAAAAGCTCCAGACAGACAAGAGTAAGACTGATATGGAAAGAGAAGGGATACCACATAACAGTGATGACATTATGGCCGTTACACAGACATCAGGTTTTGACTTTTGAGTCACAAAGGAAAACAGCCGTTATACCTACTGCAGTTCATTCAGCAAAGCTGGTGGGGAAATGACCAGTGTGATTTCAGCTCAGTTGTAGGGCCTCTTGTAATGTGATTGCACAAAGTTAACAGAATCCAAACACATCCATTCAAAAAAGGAGCCAGATTTTGATTGTAAATAATGACAGTGCCATGCAACCGACAGGAAAATGCAACCTAATAATCACAAACCCCCCCCCCCCAAATAAGAGGTGCTACCCATTGACACTTGTTGTGGCAGGAAAAGGAAGCTCTGAAATACAGGCTATGGACCTAATCAAGGTCCAGCGCCATTTTTTTTTAGCTCCGGTTCATGAAACAAGGAGTACAGTTGCTTTTACAAAGGAAAACGTTGTAAAAAACTATGGAGATGTGTTCCAATGGGAAGGTTGCCTGGAGGGTGAGTTACAACTAGAAGTAGAGTCGACAGTAGAACCAGCATGCCTACTTTGGAGAAATCTACCAGCCGCACTATACGACTTCGTAAGTTACAGAGCAAAGGCATGCACGAGTGGATGGCAATACTCCGTGGGTGAGCACCATGCTATTGATGAAGCCTTCAGGCATTGACCCAAAGCCACTGAATCGAGCTCTGAAGAGATGCCAGTATCCACTTAGGACATAACATTTACTTTGGAGAAATCTACCAGCCACACTATACAACTTCGTAAGTTACAGAGCAAAGACGTTATAGCACGGAGTGGATGGCAGTACTCCGTGGGTGAGGACCATGTTATTGATGAAGCCTTCAGGCATTGACCCAAAGCCACTGAATCGAGCACTGAAGAGATGCCAGTATCCACTTCCCACCATTGATGACATATTGCCAAAACTTTCCAAAGCTTGTGCTTGTGATGTTATGAATGGCTTCCGGTATATTAGACTTGATGAAGAGTTCAGTAGACTCACTACTTTTCCCACACCATTTGGATACTTCAGATGGCTGCAGATGCCAATGGGAATCAGCCCTGTCTCTGATGTGTTCCAGAGGCAACTAAGACAAGCACCAGAAGGGCTGCCTGGAGTAAAAATACTAGTAGATGATATTGTCATAGTAGGCGAGGTAAAGGTAAAGGTTTCCCTTGCTCAAAGCCAGTTGAATCCGACTCTAGGGGGCAATGCTTCCAAACCGAAGAGCCAGCGCTGTCCAAAGACTTCTCCGTGGTCATGCGGCCAGCATGACTAAACACTGAGGCGCACGGAACACTGTCCCCTTCCCACCAAAGCGGTACCTATTTATCTACTTGCAATTTCATGCTTTCAAACTGCTAGGTTGGCAGGAGCTGGAACCAGAGATGGGGGCTCACTCCGTCATGCGGCACTCTGAGTTTGTCAAATTATAATACTGTGCTACACCTATTATTCTGGTAACCAGTTCTATAGTATCTATATTTGTTTTATATGTGTAAAAACTGTTATTGATTTATGGAAAATTACAAAACTCAATAAAGTGTTTATTAAAAAAATTTTACATAGTAGGACGGTGTCCGACTCTGACATACTGCCCCCCCTAAACAGGAAAAAACCCCTCGGTTTGTCAGGGAATGCCCTATGGAACCTTCGAATGAGGCGAGGGGTGCGCACGTGACGCACGGCCACCCATTCATTCTCTTCCGGACCAAACTCCTTCCATCGGACCAAATAGTGGAGGGCGCCCCTGTGTAGTTTGGAGTCCAGAATCTCCTGAACCTCTTGATGTGGCTCCCCGTCCAGCCACAAGGGTTCAGGTTTCGCAGACGGAGGATCTCCAGTCGAACACCCCGGGTTCCGTTTGAGGCAGCTTATGTGAATTACTGGGTGTAAAGCCCGCAGGGATTTGGGCAGGTCGAGTTCTACCGCAACCTTGTTTATCACCCTTAGAATTTTAAAGGGGCCCACATACTTCCAGCCCAGTTTTCGGCATGGCTGCAGACCCTTAATGTTCTTGGCGGACAGATAGACAGTATCACCAGAGGTCAAATCCCATCCAGGGGACTGCTTTGCATCAGCAGTTTTTTAATAGTCACATTTAGCCTTGTCCAATGTTTTTCTCAACACCTCCCAGTTCTTGGTAACATTATGCTACCACAGTTGTGCATCCCCCTCTATGGGCCTGGAGAGGTCTACCATTGGGAGAGGAACCCCCTCGTACCCATAGACCGCCTTAAACGGGCTCATCCCCGTGGATAAGTGAACAGAGTTATTATATGCAAATTCAGCAAAAGGTA